>NW_028255424.1:72500-227500 GCF_964263255.1 Lissotriton vulgaris | reverse complement strand
CTGTCACCTGTTTTTCATATCGGAGGACTCTTTTACTAGCTGCGCAGGCTTTACAGCGGCCACACGGGTAAACCCCACTCATATCCTTAAGTGTATTAGGCCTGACGGTGGGTTTATCGAAATGGCTTCGTACCAACATATCCCCTAATGATCTGCTTTTACTGAAGGTCACCAGAGGATATGGGGGCAAATCCTCCCTCAACGTACTGTCTGTGCGCAAGATGTGCCAGTTCCTACGCATCATGGCTTTGAGGTGGTTAGCTCCAGAAGAAAAGGGTGTGATCATCCTGAATTTACTCTTTCCTGTAATGGCATTCCTAGTCGGCTGTTCCTTCTCTTTCTTTTTGAGCAATTCTGCCCTAGGAATTCTCCTGACTCTCTTGAGTGTGTTCTGCAGTAGGGAATCATCGTATCCTCTAAGTCGGAAGAGTGCCAGGCACTCAAGGGCTGCCCTCTCAAACTCCCGATCTTGTGTACTGTTTCTACAGAGTCTAAGGAATTCCCCATACGGGATACTCCTGATGAGTTTGGGTGGGTGACTGCTCTTCGCAAACAGAATTGAGTTCCCTGCCGTATCTTTTCTATATAATGAGGTATGTACCTGGCCCTCATCAATATACACCCTCAAGTCCAAGTAGTCGACTGCTACTCGACTAATTGTTCCCGAAAGATGCAAATTGTAGTTGTTGTTATTCAAGTCCTCAGTATACTTTTCCGCTGTGGCAGTCGTACCCTGCCACACGATGAAGAGATCATCAATGTAGCGGTACCAATGTACCACCCTGCCATGCTCCTGGCCCATCTTCCAGCTTCTGGGCACCTGCTCCTCCCACCAGCCAACGAACAAGTTTGCATAGCTGGGAGCGAAGCAGGTGCCCATCGCTGTACCAGAGGTTTGCCTGTAAAGCTGTTCTCCGAATAAAAATATGTTGTTATTTAAACAGAACTTCACAAAATCGAGAATCATGGTATTATGCTGTACAAAACGTAGCTGACGCTTATCTAAATAGTGCTTGACAGCATTCAATCCATGTTATTGATCGATGTTAGTGTAAAGGCTGGTGATATCCATCACCATCAATAAATAGTCAGACTCCCAGCTCATATCCGCAATTTTATTCAGGAAATCTTTGGTGTCCTGAAAATATATGAGTCAAGGCTGGTCACAAGGGGAAAAAGGACAGAATCCACGTACTTGGACATGTTTTCAGTTAGTCCATAGATAGAGGCAACGATGGGACGGCCTGGAGGAGATGTACAGTTCTTATGGAGCTTGGGAAGATGATAGAAAGTCGGAGTCATGGGGTTATTGCTCCCTAAAAAGAGATGTTCGTCTTTCCCCAGCATATGCAAATTATACCATTTCCGAATCAGTTCATCATAGTCATTGATGCTTTCCTCATAGGCCTTGCTGGTAGTTATAGAGTAGTACTTAGGGTCAGACAGCTGTCTCATTGCCTCTTGCTGGTAGCAATCGCTAGTTAATAGTACCACGTTGCCCCCCTTATCAGAGGGCTTTATTACGATCTTGTTGTCCCTCATAAGGTCACGTAAGGCTTTTCTTTGAGGCTCTGTGATATTATGGTTAATAGGATTCGCTGTCTTCTTATAATTGATCAAACCCACGGTCATGGCCTCTGTGAAAGCATCAATGGCGTCCCATGGTAATTGAGGGACGAAAATAGACTTCGGCTTAAAGTGGCTTTCTTCTCTTTCTTGTTCTATGCCCTGTAATAGGGCTCGTTGTACCATGTCCACATTCGTGACATTAAGTGGACTTCCTTCTTCCTCCATTCTCAAATGTTCCATGGCCTCCAATCCTGGCAGGTCCCTGCCACTCAGTATATTTGTAGCTGTCAATCTAGTCCCCTGCTTAGATGTATCTTTCATATGCGATCTCAGTTTAAAGTACTTGTGAAGTTTCAATTTTCTCGTGAAACGGAAGAGATCAATTTTTGTTTGGGTATATTCCATATTGTTACTCGGGCAGATTGTTAAGCCCAATTCCAAAAGTTCCCGTTCGGTGTCTGTTAAATGCTTATTCGTGAGGTTTACCACAGTAAGAGCAGCAGGCCTCAGTGACCGTTAATTCTTCTTCCTGTTGCGGCTGTTCCAGCTCGGTGTTCCTCCTTTGCCCTTTCCTCTTCCTTTTGCCACCGCCCCCTGAACTCCTAGTTCTCCTTTTCCTGCCTCTGGGGGCTTGTTCTTCCCTCCCCTGATCCATGATTGCCTTATCAGTTTGAATTCTGCATGAAAAGGGACAGCAGCGCTTCTTCGGTCATTTAGAGGGTCAGTTTGGTCATCACTGGACTCATTGGCAGTTGCATCGGACTCTGATGTCGGTGCGCTGGTGTTAGCTGCTGCTTGTGTGTTTTGTGCACCTTGACTAAGGGCCTTCCTAGGGGCATCATATTTTTTAGCAAAAGTTAATACACGCCCCAGGCGATTGTCGTTCTCATCACGATCGTATTTCTCTTGCTTTCGTGTTTTTATTTTTTCCTCATATTTAGTCAAGCGTGCTTTCATTAGCCCTTTTAAATCCTGCACTTTATCCGCGTCTTCTTCTTTATCAATTTCTTCCTCTAAGATCTTTATATCAGCCAGAGCCTTCTCCCTATCGCTCCAGGCGTATTTGACCAAAATCTTTAGCGTGCCCTCACAGTACTGCGCTGTATGTTCCTGCCAGTCTGTGAGTAGTTGGGGGTCCGGGTGCTTGTAAGAGGGGACAGTGTACACTCTTAAACCTCTCGGTACACGTCCCTCCTCGATGTAGCTGGTCAAGCTTGTGGCTTCCCACCACTTACGAACCTCGCGTTCGTATAATCTCTCCAGTTTTGCCATGCTCTCACACAGGTTATTATTGCCCATTTCCATGGGTGTATTTGTGGCGGTTTACTGTATATTATGGCTCTTAAACATGTCCTTAGCCGCAGCGCTGCGTTCCGTCTCGCAGAACATGCTCATGTGCGTGTTTTCAAATAATGGACTTTTCGTGCACTCGAACCAGTTCCCGTCGAGAGACCGCTAAAGGCACCACCCTCCACGACGCACTGCTGCTAATCCGCTGTATTATCTACCCGTAATTACGGGTGATGGGATTACCGGCTGAGCGTAGTTGGCGAGGCACAGTCGGCGTTCTTCGTTCGGCGATCCTTCTCTTTGATCCCTTCCGAATATTTCAATGCCCACACAGCTTGCAGCGGTGCTCGAGACAAGGTTCCACCGCTCGTATTCCACAAAAGTATACTCGAGCACTCGAGCATATATATATATATTTAGAGTGAGAGACATATATATATATATATATGTGTATATATACATCATTTATGACTTATTATTATTAGAGACAACTCTATAAGGCCTTGTAGAATGCATTATTTATAGATTGTTTATAATTGTTGTGACAGAATAACTTACTGCCATGAATGAGGAAATGATATCATCATCTCGCACGCATCACTTTAAGAGTACTTCACAGGAATGGAAGAAAGACAAAATGGCGATTGTATTGAGCCATAGTTTGTAAATGAGGTTAACAGTCTAGTGTTTAATGAACACAAAGAAGGGTACTACCACTAAGCACTTTTTATAAATTTACTAGACGCCTGGGACTCTATGGTCCAGTTGAAGGCTAATTGTAGCCGAAACACGTAGGCCGTCCTATTCTTGCACGTTTTTAGGTCTCGGCTAAAGACGCGCGGAAGCGCGTCTCCGCCGAGATCTTTTGTCAGCGACTGTCCTTCCCAGGAGACAGTGTCGGCCACGCGCATCCCTGGAGGCGATTTGAAACGTGACCGCGCGCTGTGGCCAGGCGCTGTCTCCTGGGAAGCTCAAGCACCACACACGCATGCGCATACACACACAAGCGCCCATGCACGCACGCACATACATACATACATACAGAGACACCCCCCTGACACATACACACACACGCGCACACACACAAGTGCACCGAGGCCCCCCCTCCCCCGCCGTCACCGTCGCACACATACATACACACACACACACGAGCATACACACACACGTGCACCAATCCCGCCCCAGCCTTTTGGAACTTACCTTACCTCAGCACGCGGCGCCCAACCTCCTGCTGGCGTGCCCCCGGGGCTCTACACCGCTCACAGGAGCCCCGGGCCGCGAGACGCAACGACTCCGCCTGCCTCCTCTTCCGGTCTGAACGTGGCCCCGCCCCCGTCACAGGCGACCGTGCCTGACTTCCGGGGCGGCCGCGATACTAAGAGACTGCATATTTCCCACTTAGAGGTTCTACTTTTGATGCGTATTTCCATGTGGACAGGGATGAGGAGTTTAAGGTAGGTCATACCAGGCCAGACCAGTCACATTTTCAGAGTAGCAATGAAAGGAAAATGTACACCGCATTAGAAAACAACACAACACGATGGAATGAATATCAACGACTATACCCGGTAACTACCATAAAGTCTGGCCTGGCATCAGCGGCGGCCACAACAGCTACTCGGGTTTCACCATATTTGTTACTTATATAAACTCACCTCCGTATTGCCACGCTAAGACCAAGGGGATATTACCGCCTGCAGAATGTAACTATTCACTGTAGCTTATCCTAAAGCATTGCAACTCAGATAGTATGAGTTCATACACAGTCCCCCACAGCGGATGGCAGTAGTGCACTAAGCCCCCCTACACAGAGTAATCTGCACGCGCCGCCGAACAATGTATTAGTGGCTCCACAATGCTTCTAAGAGCATTTAGTACACTCACCATTCCAGGGCCGAGCACGCGGGACTGCAGCATTCGGCGTTGGTCCAATTCTGATACCCCCGGCCGGACCGTATGAAGACAGCAGGATTCTAGGCTCGCACAACTTCGGCCAATAAACTGTTTCTGCCCGGAGCATTGCGCCCCCAACGTGAACCGCCTATGTTGCTCTGCAGCTCATCGCTGATCCAGTCCCCTGGTCCCACAGCAGAGTGGTGAGTGGTGAGTGCAGAGTGGTGAGTGCAGAGTGGTGAGTGCAGAGTGGTGAGTGCAGAGTGGTGAGTGCAGAGTGGTGATAGCAGAGTGGTGAGTGGTGAGTGGTGAGTGGTGAGTGCAGAGTGGCGAGTGCAGAGTGGTGAGTGCAGAGTGGTGAGTGCAGAGTGGTGAGTGCAGAGTGGTGAGTGCAGAGTGGTGAGTGCAGAGTGGTGAGTGCAGAGTGGTGAGTGGTGAGTGCAGAGTGGTGAGTGCAGAGTGGTGAGTGCAGAGTGGTGAGTGCAGAGTGCAGAGTGGTGAGTGCAGAGTGGTGAGTGCAGAGTGGTGAGTGCAGAGTGGTGAGTGGTGAGTGCAGAGTGGTGAGTGCAGAGTGGTGAGTGCAGAGTGGTGAGTGCAGAGTAGTGAGTGCAGAGTGGTGAGTGCAGAGTGGTGAGTGCAGAGTGGTGAGTGCAGAGTGGTGAGTGGTGAGTGCAGAGTGGTGAGTGGTGAGGGCAGAGTGGTGAGTGCAGAGTGGTGAGTGGTGAGGGCAGAGTGGTGAGTGGTGAGTGGTGAGTGCAGAGTGGTGAGTGCAGAGTGGTGAGTGGTGAGGGCAGAGTGGTGAGTGCAGAGTGGTGAGTGCAGAGTGGTGAGTGCAGAGTGGTGAGTGCAGAGTGGTGAGTGCAGAGTGCAGAGTGGTGAGTGCAGAGTGGTGAGTGCAGAGTGGTGAGTGCAGAGTGCAGAGTGGTGAGTGCAGAGTGGTGAGTGCAGAGTGCAGAGTGGTGAGTGCAGAGTGGTGAGTGCAGAGTGGTGAGTGCAGAGTGGTGAGTGCAGAGTGGTGAGTGCAGAGTGGTGAGTGGTGAGTGCAGAGTGGTGAGTGCAGAGTGGTGAGTGCAGAGTGGTGAGTGGTGAGTGCAGAGTGCAGAGTGGTGAGTGCAGAGTGGTGAGTGCAGAGTGGTGAGTGGTGAGTGGTGAGTGCAGAGTGGTGAGTGCAGAGTGGTGAGTGCAGAGTGGTGAGTGGTGAGTGCAGAGTGGTGAGTGGTGAGTGGTGAGTGCAGAGTGGTGAGTGCAGAGCAAGTGTGCAGAGCATTGTGTGCTGTTGAGTGCAGAGTGGTGTGTATTGGCAATGTTAATGACAATGCCCATTTATTTTTGATTTAAAGAAAAAAAATGTCATGAGCAATGCCAATAGCTCTACCTTTAATGATGGCGAGACCATTGCATTGCAAATGCTTGTTGCATATGGTGTTTTAAAAATACAATATTTTGCATAATCTACCTGTTGTCGTGCCATGACTTCCGCTGGGAAAAGAAAGGTGGTGAGAGGTATTGAAGGAATATATATATATATATATATATATATATATATATATATATATATATATATATATATATATATATATATATATATATATATATATATATATCCAAGCTCCCAAAATCCTGAAGATACCCAGCCGGGTTCCAGGACACGAGATGACTGTTTCCCCTGCGTTCCATGCTGCACCTGCTCCCTATGAAATGGATGCAATTTTTTCTGATCAAGTGGCTCCTTCTTACGAGGGCTCAACTCTTCGTTGGAATGTTTTGCGGCACGAGTCCAGCCGCTGAGGGAAGCCTGCCGCTTCAGTGCGGACCCGTGATGGCTCCTTACGGCGCTATCTCTACACGGGAGATCGGAGTCCGGGAGTGGGTGGTCAAAGACAACAGGTCACCCAGGACTACAGTGCATCAGCCCACATGGGTTCATAAACTTTGTTTTAATTAACTGCTACACCAAAGGGCTCACTTGAGACTTACTCCCATGCACTACAGGAACCAGAATTCCGCGCCTTGCGGACACGCCCACATGGGCAGGACCTTTAATTTAAGTGCATGTTCAACCTTGAATGTATGCAGACGCCATTGATAAAGGGACAAGATTCCGAAACCGGTCTGGCGAAGGACACGAGATGACTGTTTCCCCTGCGTTCCATGCTGCACCTGCTCCCTATGAAATGGATGCAATTTTTTCTGATCAAGTGGCTCCTTCTTACGAGGGCTTAACTCTTCGTTGGAATATATATATATATATATATATTCACTGAAAAAACCATAGGTTTGACACCAGTTATAGTTAGCTGGAAATTTTACTGACATAAAACCAATGAAATTCCACGTTATAGTTAGTTGGACTCACTATAACTTGCGCGTGTAATGCACTGCTGATGACATCACATATTACATCACTCATGACATGGTCAGTTACATCACTCATGACATCACTGATGACACCATCCAGTGAATGTGTGTCTTTCTGAAAAATAAATATGTTTTATATATGTATATGTAAAGGTCGATGGAAGAATAAATGTTTAAATAAGTGTCTAAATGGATTTTTTTTTTTTATTGATTGGTAACTGGCTTATTAAGTGTATCTTAGTGAATACATATATTAGCGAGTAATGTTTAAAAATTTAAATATATGTATCAGTGTTTCACTTTGTGTATAAGTGGCTGTATGGGTTGGTTAGTAGCTACATGTGTGTGTATATGGGTTATTATATGTTTTTTTAGTATCACTATGAGTGTCTGTATGGTTTGGTGGGGGTGTTACTTAGCACATAGATGCATCAAAGACTGACTCACTGTTTGTATGTTTTTTGAAAACAGCATATGTGCAGGACTGTATGAGTAGATGAGTGTGTATATGTGTGTGTTAGTGATTGAATGCCTATCTCAGTAGTGTGTTTATCAGTAACAAGATACATTTTAATCTAGTATATGTGAGTATTGATGTATATAAGTCAGTATATGTGAAAGTGAGAGATTGTAAGAGTTCCTGTTTAAATAAGTATGTGTTTCTATAAGTGATTGTTTAAAAGAGTACATATGTATAAGTTTCCTTAGAAGTAAGGTGGTAGTGTGTGTATATCTGTATATGCAAATAAATGGATGTTTATTAGTTTATTTGCATATGTGAGTATATGTGTGAGTAACTTGTTGATGACTGTCGGTGTGTAACAGGATGAATAGGTGTATCACTACATATGATGAGTGAGTATATGTATGAGTGACTATATAAAACTGTTGGTGAATGTGTGAATGTGTACATAGATGGTGAAATTACTGAATTCGTTGTAACTGGTATGGGTATATCCACTTTTTTGAAAATGTTAGTTTCTATTTTTGAATATGTGTTTCAAGGGTTACTTTACAGTGAAAGGAGATCAGTCACTGTGTCACAAGGATGGTGTCATCAGTGATGTCATGAGTGATGTAATATGTGATGTCATCAGCAGTGCATTACACGCGCAAGTTATAGTGAGTCGAACTAACTATAATGTGGAATTTCATTGGTTTTATGTCAGTAAAATTTCCAGCTAACTATAACTGGTGTCAAACCTATGGTTTTTTCAGTGAATTTCATAGGTTTTTCAAATGCTATTTCCTAACTATAACGTGTGTAAAACCTATGGTTTTTTCAGTGAATTTCATAGTTTTTTTGAATGCTAGTTCCTAAGTATGTAATCACGTTCGTAACTAGATAGTGTCACCGCCTACACGTCCTGAGAAGCGCATGTAAAGTCATGTGACTTGAAAACAAGACTTCCAATTGGTTCTTAGTAGTTTCTGTTCTGGAATTTACACGAAGCACTCCACCCACTTTCCTCACAATCTTTTCTACTCTCAAGAGACAACAACGTCGAGCATCTTCCGGAAAACTTTGCTGAAATGGCTGCCCTTTAGCATTCATCTTCCGAATCTGAAGGAAATGAGCGACCACCGTTAAGAAGAAAAAAGGAATCTTTCATTTGGCAATTTTTTACTTATCCTAAAGATCAAAAGAAAGTGAATGCGCCAAAAGTAACCTGCACGATATGCAATTCGGAGCTCTCAAGGGGAAATCCAAATAAAAAATATTCCTTTTCTATACACACCATGCAGCGGCATGTTAAACAAAGGCACCCTGAGCATTATGCAAAAGCATCGACAAGAGCCCTGGCCACGCTATTACCATCAGAGGTGGCCAGCACATCTTCTGGTGGACGACCTGTATCTCCATCGAGTGCTGAGATGGACTTGAGACCATATCTTGCGAAGGTGCACATGACATGCAACGAGTGTGGAGAAATTCTTTTGTACGGAGAGCAGAGCCTCGTTCTTATTCAACTCAAAATTGAAAGTCATAAATGCCCCAAGAAAAGATAAATTTCTTTACTTCATTTTCATAGTATTACATACTGAAAAATGTAGTAGCAACTTTAAAAAATCGAAAGCATCATAACACTTGTTTCCAAAAAAAACAAAAAAAAAAAAAAGTTCTTTTCAGAACCACCTCTTTCTACCAAAACGTGCTCCAAGAGCATATTATGAGATGTTTTTTCGCCGCTTTATTTTAGTGCGACCGGGTGCGCGCACCCTCCTATCGCGTACAGGACCTGACACTTGCATGTGAAGTCATGTGACTTCAAAACAACACTTCTAATTGGTTCTTGGTAGTTTCTATTCTGGAATTTACACGCAGCACTCCACCCACTTCCATCACTTTCTTTTCTACTCTCAAGAGAGAACAACGTCGAACATCTTCCCGAAGACTTCGCTGCAATGGCTACCGTTCCGCATTCATCTTCCGAATCTGAAGGAAATGAGCGACCACCTTTGACAAGAAAAACGGAGGCCACGCTATTACCATCAGAAGTAATCAGCACATCTTCCAGTGGACGACCTGTATCTCCATCGAGTGCTGAAATGGACTTGAAACCATATCTGGCGAACGTGCACATGGAATGCACAAACTGTGAAAAACTTCTTGTATACGGAGAGCAAAGCTTTACTCTAATTAAACACAAAATTGAGAGTCATAAATGCTCCAAGAAAAGTTAAATTTCTTCACTTTATTTGGATAGTATGACATACTGAAAAATGTCGTAGCAACTTTAAGAAATCAAAAGCATCATAACACTTGTTTCCCAAAAAAAAAAAAAAAAAGTTCTTTTCAGAACTTACTCTTTCTACCAAAACGTGCTCCAAGAGCATATTATAGGATGTTTTTTCACCGCTTACATTTAGTGCGCGACCGGGTGCGCGCACCCACCTATCGCGTACAGGCGTCGAGACACGCATGTGCAGTCATGTGACTTTAAAACAACACTTCCAATTGGTTCTTACTAGTTTCTATTCTGCAATTTACACGGAACACTCCACCCACTTCCCTGGAAAACCAGTTTATCGAAAAACTTTTAAAGCCTCCTCTTATGAAATATTCGACATCGTTCACATAGCAGAGTAGTAAATAGCACTATATACACTCCGTCCCTTAATTATAAGAGACTTATTGCTATGTGAGAACAACTTTTGTTTTCACGCGATAATGTGAAATGCTGAGCCTGTTACAGAATTTTATTTCACATATATGTTACTATTCTCCTTCGAGCACTAACACCGTAGAAAATACCACCAATAGCGGTGATATTTTTTACACCGAGAACGGGCGATTTGTATCGCTTAGAGCCCTTACAATTATAAAGTTTTATTTCCTAAGTCTATGATCTCACACTGTGCAACGTGGCTCCCCTGTGTGTCGTAATAAGGTCCATAAACAAAAACTACAGGGCCAGCATTATACACATGCACAGAACCACAAAACGACAAGAGCCACCATGTTAATATATATCCTTAATATAATAAACCTCTGAGAATAAATACATATTTCCGTGGCACCCCATAAAAGAAATTTGGCGTCCTCGGACTCTGCCTTATTACCAAACACCCTAACCCCCCGTCCCCCTCACTCTTCACTAAACTCCACACTCCACCCCACCCGGACCCCCTATTACAAACCCCCAACCTACCCTCCCTGCCCAAACCCACCATGAACCTCAAACCGCCCCTGCAAAACTTATAAGACACAGGATTACTAAAACTCAAAGAATAGGCAACAGGCAGATAATCTAAATAGTACATAAAGGCACATATTTTTTCCTTAATACTATTGAAAAACAAGTTCTATTTTTAATAAATCTATCATGCATCTGACCCTCTAGAACCGCTTTCAAAACGTGAACTATAAACCTCTACTTTCCATTATCAAACCATACACTTTCAATTACATTTTTTTTTTTTTACAATTCATGTAATGTTACACACCTTTTCTAAAATACACCAGTCCCTGTTATTTATAAGGATTTATTTTCAGTCTTCATCAGTGACACTTTCTTAACATATAATGAAAATCACTGTAACTTTTTAAACGACAATGCTAACGCGGTAAAAATAACCCTTCATTTCCTTTCCTTTAAGAATGCAGACTATCTTCCCCACGCATGCGTTTCTTGATCTTTGTATTTGGCAGCGAATACCGACCTTGAATCGGAAGACATGAACAAGACCTCCATTGTCACATTTAAAACTGAACGTTGCATCTGCTCACACACATATCTTTCACTTAGCTAACATTCACAGAAAACAGCATTTATGTAAAAAAAATTGACCTTGCTTTACAACTTGGTCAAATAACTCCCTTATTTTTTAACGCATCCTCCACTTCAAGAAAAGCTACTTTTTTGATAACTACTAAGCAATATATAAGTGACTAGACTCCTAAAAAATTTATCAAGTCATTCTGCTCCTCTCCACTGCATAGCCGGCGACCTAATTCTGTGGAGTTGCTATACAACCGGCAGTGCTGCGCCGTTTCCTTTACCATCTTGGGAAATTCAAAATGGATGTCCCTCCTGCCTTCGCAAACGAGCCGGACTACTTAGAACTATTTCGACAGAGAATGCTTCTGTACTACGGCACCTTACCACTCTCAACTTTGAATACTTCATATCGATTAACATTTCGATATTCGTATTTCACCTGTGTGCAGCCTGTATTTCATTGCCTGAGCTGTGATTTCACGTGGGCCCTGGATTTATGTCTCTGCAATTTGGTACCTCCTGAACCGAATTACAATCACCTCATGAATCCGTTACTTGATCATGAACAGCTTTGTTACAACGGAGGGTTTATGGCCTTTGCAGCGATACAAGGAGTTCTGGGTCATTGGAATATATTCGCAGCGGCGCAAGATTTCCTAACAGAGAGCTACATCGAAAACCCACCGAGCTGCCCTATGATGGTAAAAGACGCTCCAATAATGACAGATCATGAATGCTCCTTTCATCTTCTCAATTGGATGGCTGACATGTTTTCAGATGATAACAATGATTTCCTGTTAGAAGCACTTGCTGCATACTTTGCCTACACAATGGACGGTTAACTCTTTCCTAACAGAGAACTACATCGAAAACCCACGAGCTGCCCTCTGATATTAAAAGAGGCTCCGATTTTAACAGATCATGAGTACTGCTTTACTCTTTTCCATTGGATAGCTGACATACTTTCAAATCATAAAAGTGATTTCCTGTTACAAGCAGAAGTTACCTATTTTGCCTAAACAATGCTTCAATAACTCTTATACAAGCCATTGACGTCCTCATTTCCTTTTGCTTCCCTATATTCTTCACGTTCTTTTCCATATTTTCTTTTGAAGAACAGACCTATTGGCTTTACTAACAGTGGACATTATGATTTCGTGTTGTTTAAATTTTGGTCTTTTATGTGGACTACATTTGTTTCTTCAGCTACTCGATTTTCAACTTTTTTTTTTTACAGAATAATCTCAACAATTCTATTGCATATCTTATCTAAGGTTGTTTCAAACGTACTCGATGCAAAACTCGCTAATATATGCTACATGTACCCTAATTAATGTGTAAATTATAAACGAGTTTTTTATAACTGTAAACGCCATTTCGCATCTCAACTGCTTATTTCCACCTCACACGCCTCTGCTCCTTTAATTTTCTATAAAATTATTAATTTAAAATACTTTACAGAAAAATATGTTCTTTCAACAATATTTCCATTGTTACTTGTGCTGTATTTCAAATGCAATACTGCAACCTTCAAAAGATATCTCAATACAGTAGTTCTCCTCAATAGTGATTTGCGCAGCATCCAACAGATTACATACATGCACCTCTCGCCATTTTGTCGCTTTCGGCGCCTTTTTTTCCCCGTACACAGTAACATAACACAAACTTGATAGTGCTTCGCATGTAGACAGCTGATTGATAAAGTAATGATGTATAACCACTTGCATTTTCATATATCGTTCCTAAACTGAAAGGCCAGAGACCTTCTTCCATTTATTAAAATATAATATACTTCCTTATAAGAGTGTACAATGTTTTTTTTTCAACTATATTCATTTTTCTTCAACTATAGCGTTTGTATTCCATGTACTACTGACAATACCAATTACTGTGTTTTTTGCAATTTCTGTACTCATATTACATAATGATTTGCCTTTAAAACAGTACATTTCTAAACATTTCAAATATTCACGGTTTCTCTTTTAATCCATAATCTCAACTGAAATGATTTCATATTAAAAAACTATTCATGGGTTCCACATAACCTTAATTGTAGTCACTGTGGACCTTATTTATGAAGACCTTCCGCCGCCGGTGCCTCATTTTTTAAAATGGGAAAAAGTGACGCACCGGTGGCGCAAGGCCTTCATAAATAAAGTCCTGAATGTTTTCTTTTCTTGACCTCACTTACTGATACTAGAACCTGCAAGCCAATTACGACCCGTGAACTTTTTCTTAGTAGGTCGCGCACCGTACAGACAGTTATACCACTGGTAAAAAAAAAATGTTATTGTTACCAAGCACCGCCACAGTTCCGCTTCACTCAGAGTTAATCACTGCTCCCACGCTTCTACAGGCCAAATGCTATGTTGTATTTCTCTCCTTATCACCCTTTCATCTCTACAATAACAAACAGTTGTCCGCCTGCCACCACAGAACAGAGTCAGACACAGAGGCACCAAAGAGTGAACCCATCACCAACTGCCATCTCCGGCTGTTTCCATGGTTACACCTCATTCTGCACCTTGCTGAAGGCACAGGTCAAAAGTTCATGTCTCAACGTTCTACAACAAATTAAGAAGGCTATTTTCCCTCCAGAAACACCTGCCAATCCACAGCTCTGTTACATGTCTTTTTTTTTTCACACCCAATAGTACTTCTCGTTTAACATAAACATTAACATGCAACGTACTCTTCAATCTCCACTTATTACAATCAACCAATCATTTTTATTTTTTTAACCACACCCAGCCTCTTCCTTTTTCTTTATTTAGAATTTCAACTTCTAACTACCATTCCACTCTACCAGAACCGATCGGAGGACGACTACAAATCCCTTGAAAATGAAGGTCTGGCTTATAGGACACAGTTATATTCACTGGAGTGAAAAATATGCAGTAAGCAGACGAATTTGCAACCTCGGCTTACCAAATGTACACATAACATGGATTGGCAAAAGAGGATTGAAATGTCACCAATTGATTCCATTGGTGAAAACTTTTATGCATCTCCCAGAACCAGACCTTATAATTGTGCACTGTGGTGGGAACGATCTAGGCACAATCACTGGGGTAGGTCTGGAAATGCTTCTAAAAGACACCTTTCGACAATTGATGACACTTTTTCCTCGATCTGCCTTGGTATATTCTAATATATGCCAAAGACAGAAATGGAAATGGTCCAATCAACATTGTGCACAATTTGAGAAAGCAAGGAGACATGTAAATAAATCTGTTTCTGCGTTCCTCAGAGATTATAGCATGGGTTCTATTTACCACAACAACTTGCGATACCACATGCAAGACGTCTATAGGAGAGACGGTGTTCATTTCACGAATGAGGAAAACAGAATCTTCCTCTGCAACATCAGGCTCTGCATCGGTACTTACTTATAAATGCAGAAAACACTCAATTAACACAATGGCTCTTTTCAGAGCCACCTTATATCTAAGCACTCAAACTTCTGATTTATCTCCATTTTCACACTCTTGTCAATAGGTGTGCGCGACCGGGTGCGCGCACCCCGTATTTTTTTTCGGGAAAAAATTATATCTTTTTCCGTTTAAGGGCCTTACTGCACACCCCGAGAAAAGCTACGCAGCAAAACAATCTCTACCTTCTCCCCTTTCCATGTTTCAACGCTTTGAAATGAACAATATATTTACTCGCAGTGACAAAATGGCGAACAAAACTTCCTGATTTCCTTCGAATCGAACGTTAACAGACGTCACGCAGCAAAAAAAAAATTCCGCTCACGCGCAGCCGCTTGAGTGCGCGCACGCGTGCGCGCCTATAGATATATAATTGACTTTAACTTTAATTTTCTCAACAACTACTGAACGGATTTACACCATTCCAAAAAAAGCGTAATCTGCGAACCGGACTCTACAGTTTTGCCAAATTTCTTATAAATCCATTCAGCCGTTCGACCTGTAGCCGAGTCTAAAGGTCCTATGGAAAATAACATGCAGAAAACACGTTTTGGGACCCCCCTTATATCTCAGCCCCCACTTGACTAATCCCCCCAAAACTTTCAGGGAAGGAGCGCAGCGGACCGAGCCATCTTCTTTGAGAAATTCGCTAAGATTCTTCAACCAGGGCCAAAGTTATTCCAAATAGAATGTTGAGGATTTCCTATGGAAAACAATCCTAACTATAACTACCTACTGGCAACTGCCAGTAGGTAACATTTATATATATATATATATATATATATATATATATATATATATATATATATATATATATATATATATATATATATATACATATATATATATATATATATATATATATATATATATATATATATATTGACTGATTAAAACCATAGGTTTCAGGCCTGATATAGTTAGGAATTAGCATTTAAAAAACCTCAGAAATTCACTGAAAAAACCATAGGTTTTAGAGGTGTTATAGTTAGCTGGACATTTCACTCGTAAAAAACCATTGAAATTCCTCCGATATAGTTAGTTGTACTCATATACGAGTGAAATATCCAGCTAACTATAACACCCCTAAAACCTATGTTTTTTTCAGGGAATTTCTAAGGTTTTTTAAATGCTAATTCCTAACTATATCAGGCCTGAAACCTATGGCTTTTTCATTGAATTTCGACGGTTTTGTAAATGACAATTTTTAAATGTATTAATTGTTATATTTATTTTTTTGATACTGATTTACTACATTTTTAAACAAATTATTTTTAGATATTTTATTTTGTAAAAAAGCATTATAATTACATTATACATTACATTACAAAATATACTTTCTTAGAATGAATTACTTCAGTTTAAATACTTTGCAAATAGGCAATAGACTTTTAAGTACAGTAGTTACAGTTGTTGAAATGGGCAACAAAATTTCAAACACAATGCAACTTTGACCTCAATGTGAATTTCTAGTTAAATGCAATTAGTTACTTTATGGATTACTTTTCTAACCACTGGACTGGATCCTAGATTCAGTCCTTGGACATCTCCTGTAAACGAGCAAGTAAAAGTGTTTTAGTTACAGTAGTGATTTTTAAGGAATATTATTGTATTTTAAAAGTTGACACAAACATGTTCACACAGAATCACCAATGTTATCCTATAGCAGGAAATTCCTTAAGCAGGTTAAGTAGTGCTATAGTCACTTTTTCCTACTTAGTGGTGGATCCTGTATCCAGCACTGGTGCATCTCCTGCAAACAGTTGAAAGAATGCGTTTAAGTCATGCAGGCGATTTTTAAAGAATATTTTTTAGTTTGTGAAAATAGACATTAGAAACTTTTCTGGTGAAAACCAGACAATGTATTCTTATGGAAGGAAATACAAGTTACTGGTAAGTACGGTTAGAATTACTTTTCAGGGTCAGTGCTGGGCTAAAAGATGCAGCACTGAGGTCTCTCCTGATAACAGGGGAGTAAATCGGAATTCGTTGTTCGGATGATTTTACGTGAATATTTAAAAGTTCTAAAACTCCACACTTAGAAGAATTTCCAAGTGAAACCAGTCAATGTTAGACTATCGAAGGAAATTCAAGTTACTGGTAAGTATGGTTAGAATTACTTTTGAGGATCAGTACTGGGCTCAAAGATGCAGCACTGAGGTCTCTCCTGATAACTGGGGAGTAAATCGGAATTCTCAGTACAACCAGTAAGCGCCACAGAGCTGCGTAGCAGAGAGATGTAAAAAGGGGCACGGCATGCACCACCTCTCTGCAACGCAGCACAGTAGCGCTTCCTGGAAGCACCTGGTGGACTACTTGGCCCCCATGGTCCCTCAGGTTTGAAGTTAAATTTTTTCCCCAACTTAAAACGCGCCTCAGGGCACACATCACGTCAGGACCCGTCCCCTCCCTTCACCACTGTGTAAACGCACCCTGTCACTGTTCTAAGTTGAGAGATTAAGTCCCCTTCAATCCTAAGGATTCCTAGGGTCAAACTAGCCCACTAGGTACCTCCAGTAAGCACCACAGAGATGCATTGCGGAGAGGTGTAAAAAGGGGCATGGCCTCTGAACACCTGTCAGAGGCCATGCCCCTGGCGCATACTGGAGATACCTGTTGGGCTATTTGGAGACTGCCAGTAGGTATATTATATATATATATATATATATATATATATATATATATATATATATATATATATATACATATATATATATATATTACACACACAAACAGGAAACCCTTTGAAGAGACGTGCCACACGAAGGTTGATCAGCTCTCTTTATTATGGTTGCCTGCCAGCAGGAACTCACGAGGAACAGCTTTTCAAAATTAAAATGCCAGACGCGTTTCAGGTAAAGACCTTTCTTCAGTGGCATGTGGTTGTAAGAGACTGCAAGCGCTTCGAACTGCACAGTTTATAATTTCCAGCACCTGTCCTTGTGGGCGTGGTCATTTGCATGGCCTTGTGGGTGATGTAGTGCAATTCCTGTATTACCCCAGTGGGTTCGCTGTTTTTGCAGTCTCTGAATGAACTCATGAATCTTGCATTGTCCAAGATAGTGCCTGCCGAGCTTTAAAACCACCAAATTGTAGCTTGCGAGCTGGCTCCCTCCCTGCAAAGGCTCCAGCTCACCTTCGTTCACAAACGCTGCAGCATCCGACGTGGTGCACGTCTCTTCAAAGGGTTTCCTGTTTGTGTGTGTAATATATATATATATAATATATATTACCTACTGGCGGTCGCCAGTAGGTATGGAATATGCTACTTACCAGTATGCATCTGTTCTTGGCATAGAGGGCTGCAGAGTGGTACATTATGAATAGATCGCCATCTGGTGTTGGGCTCGGATGATTGCACTTTGTTTTTCTCTTGGAGAGTCTTGTCTTTTTGGTGACTCCTCCCTTGGTTGGTAGTGCGCATGGGCATCGGCTCCATCCTTAGATTGTTTTGCCATAGTAGGGTTAGATGGAGTAGTATAGTAGAATACAGATAAGAATGCCCATGTAAGTGTATCTAAATAAGATAATGTTGGAACAGACACAGGTTCCCGGGGAGGCTGGGAGGGCATGTACCACTCTGCAGCCCTCTATGCCAAGAACAGATGCATACTGGTAAGTAGCATATTCCGTTCGAGGCATATGGGCTGCAGATGGTACATTATGAATAGACTATACAGCAGTTCTCTCCCTAGCGGTGGTCGCCTGTGTCTGTTGCAACTGTCTGAAACAATGTTTTTAATACTGCTTGACCCACTCTAGCTTGTTGTGTTGTGTGCACATCTACACAATAGTGCTTTGTGAAGGTGTGCGGTGTAACCCAGGTAGCTGCTTTGCATATGTCATCTAGTGGAATGTTTCCCAAAAATGCCATAGATGCTCCTAGTTTACGTGTAGAGTGAGCTCTAGGAGGAACAGTTAATGTTCTCTTTGCCTTTAAGTAGCATATTTGAATGCATTTTACAATCCATCTGGCAATGCCCGCTTTGGAGATGGGATTGCCTTTATGTGCAGGAGAAAACGCAACAAATAGCTGTTTTGTCTTTCTGAAAGTTTGTGTTCTCTCTATATAGTACAATATGGCCCTTCTAACGTCTAGTGTATGTAGGGCTCTTTCAGCTACTGTTTGTGGTTTTGGAAAGAAAACCGGTAATTCCACTGACTGATTGATGTGGAATGCTGAAATAACCTTCGGTAAGAATTTTGGGTTTGTTCTAAGAACCACTTTATTTTGGTGTAGCTGCATAAATGGTTCCTGAATCGTAAAAGCCTGCAGTTCGCTTACTCTTCTAAGTGACGTAATAGCTATGAGGAAGGCCACCTTCCATGTGAGGAATTGTATTTCACACCTATGCATAGGTTCAAAGGGTGGTCCCATTAGCCTGGTAAGCACTATGTTGAGATTCCAGACTGGGGAAGGTGGTCTTCTTGGTGGAATGACTCTTTTGAGTCCTTCTATGAAAGCTTTAATTGCTGGTACTTTAAACAGTGACAGATGTTGCCTGTTTTGTAGGTACGCCGCTATAGCTGCGAGATGAACTCTGATAGAGGTATATGCTAGATTACATTGCTGTAAGTGTAATAAATAGCAAATGATTTGTTTAGTGGATGCGTCCAGAGGGTTGATGTGCTTACTGTTACAGTGTATAGCAAACCTCTTCCATTTCGCTGCATAACATGCTCTGGTGGTAGGACGTCTTGCTTGCTTAATGATTTCCATGCATTCTGGTGGTAAATCTAAATACCCAAACTCTATGACCTCAGGAGCCAGATCGCTAGGTTCAGTTGTTTGGGCTCTGGGTGCATTATTTCTCCATGGTTCTGTGTAAGATGCATGGGTAGTAACCTTAGCTTTTGATGTGGTACTTGTGAGAGTTGTAGCAGCGTTGTGAACCACGGCTGTCTTGCCCATGTAGGTGCCACTAGTATCATTGTCATTGAATGTTGCTGTAGTTTCCGAACCAGTAATGGAATTAGTGGTAGAGGAGGGAACGCGTAAGCAAATTTGTTGGACCAATTTATCCACAGTGCATTGCCCTGGGACCTTTGGTGTGGGTACCTGGATGCGAATTGTTTGCATTTTGCGTTCTGATGGTTGGCAAACAGATCTATTTCTGGTTGCCCCCATCTTTGGAAGAATGGCTGTAGTATTTGGTCGTGCAGCTCCCATTCGTGTACTTGTTCTGACTGTCTGCTTAAGATGTCTGCTATTTGATTTTGAACTCCTGGTAGGTGTTCCGCTAACAGGTAGATCTTTTGAGGAATGGCCCATCTCCATATGTCCTGTGCTAGTCTGGACAGTTGGAGAGAGTGCGTCCCCCCCTGTTTTTGAATATAATACATTGCAGTCATGTTGTCTGTTCTGATCAGGACTGCTTTTTTTGCTATTTGCATTTGGAAAGCTTTTAGTGCTAGAAATATTGCTAGTAGTTCTAGGTAGTTGATGTGCAGTTTCTTTTGCTGCACACTCCACTTCCCCTGTACTGTGTATTTGTCCATATGCGCTCCCCATCCGGAGAGCGATGCGTCCGCTGTTATTATCACTTGTGGAATTGGCTCTAGGAACGACCGTCCCTTGGAAATGTTTTCTGTGTTCCACCACTTCAGAGAGCGATACGTCCGGTCGTTTACCAACACCAGATCTGTAATCTGACCTTGAGCCTGATTCCACTGTGTCGCTAGACACTCTTGTAGTGGGCGCATTTGTAGTCTGGCATGTGGTATTAGCAGTATGCATGAGGACATCATGCCTAATAGTTGCATAAACACTCGTGCTGGTAGTGAGTGTTGTGGTTGAAATCTTTGTATTAACCCGACCATTGTCTGTACTCTGATTGGGTTGGGGTATGCTATTGCCTTTTCTGTGTCTACTGTAGCCCCCAGGTATTGCTGAATCTGGTTTGGTTGCAGGTGTGATTTTTTGTAGTTCACCGTGAACCCTAGGTGGTGCAGCAATTGAATTGTCTTCTGTGTGTTGTGAAGACATTCTTCCTTTGACTTGGCCTTTATTAGCCAATCGTCCAAGTATTGGAAGACATGTATTTGTTGTCTTCTTAGGTGTGCTTCCACCACAGCTAGACATTTTGTGAAAACTCTTGGTGCTGTTGTGACACCAAACGGAAGGACTTTGAACTGATAGTGTTGTCCTTCTAACACAAACCTTAGGTATTTCCTGTGGGCTTTCTGAATTGGGATATGAAAGTAAGCGTCTTTTAGATCCAGTGTAGAAAGAAAGTCCCCTTTCTTCAGTAAAGGGAGTACTTGTTGGAGTGTGACCATGTGGAAATGCTCCGAATTTATGTACGCATTGAGAGGTCTGAGGTCTAATATCGGTCTTAGGGACCCGTCCTTTTTGGGGATCAGGTAGTATAGAGAGTATACTCCTGTTCCTTGTTGATCTTTTGGGACCTTCTCTATTGCATGCTTTTGTAGAAGTGCTATAACTTCTTCTCTTAACAATGTCAGATGATCTTGACTCATTGGACGCTGTTTGGGGTGGATGTTTGGTGGGGTAGCTGTGAGTTCTAGGCAATAACCATGTTGGATAATTTGTCTCACCCACTTGTCTGACGTGATGTTTTCCCAGACAGGTAGGAACTGTGATAGACGTCCCCCGACCGGTGTTATGTGGTCTGGGGGGAGTTCTATGAAGTCACTGTTTTGGTGTTGAGGCGTTGCGGTTGTTATTATTTCCGCGGCCTCTACCCTTATTGTTGTTACCTCTGTAACTGCCTCTTGAATTACCTCTGGGTGATGTTGGTGTGAAAGATGTGGATTGTTGATTCGTTCCTGTGTTCTTTGAGCCCCCTCTATAGGTGGATCTACGAAAGGAACCTCTGTGTGTTGGCTGTTGCAATGCTCCCATTGACTTAGCCGTTTCCGTATCTTTCTTCATTTTTTCTAATGCCTCGTCTGTGCTTGAACCAAACAATGTTTTCTGATCAAATGGTTTGTTCAATAGGGCTGTTTGCACTTCTTGTTTGAATCCAGAGATTCTAAGCCATGCATGCCTTCTTAGCATGACACTGGTATTAATAGACCTTGCTGCAGTGTCTGCTGCGTCTAATGCACACTTAATGGAAGTATTGGTTATTATTTTACCTTCCTGTATTAATTGATCTGCCTTTTTCTGGTGTTCCTTTGGGAGATGTATGAGAAGTTTTTCTAACTCATCATAATGTGCCCTGTCGTAACGTGCGAGTAGTGCTTGTGTATTTGCTATACGCCAGCTATTCGCTGCCTGTGATGCTACTCTTTTGCCTGATGCATCTATTAACTTCGACTCTTTATCTGGTGGAGGTGCCTCTCCTGTAGATAGTGAGTTTGCTCTTTTACGAGCGTTTGAGACCACCAGCGAGTCTAGGGGTACATGTCCGCTAATAAAAATTGGGTCCTTTGGAGCCGCTTTGTATTTTTTATCAATTCTGGGGTTTAACACCCTGGCTCTCACTGGGTTTTCGAATATTTCCTCTGTGTGACTAAGAAGACCCTTTAACATAGGAAGAGTACCTGATGTTCTCTGTGCATTAGGTAGAGTCTCTAACAAGAAATCTTCTATTTGAGGTTCTGTGTGCATATCTAGCTTGTGATATTTTGCTGCCCTATTAATGAGCTGCACAAAGCCTGTGTTATCATCAGGTGGTGAAGGCTTTGAGGGATATAGCTCTGGGTCGTTGTCCTCATCTGACCCTACATCATAGTTTTCCCATGGGTCCTCCTCATCTGGGATAGTTTCGTCATCCCCCTGAGGTTCTCCCTCCCCTAGATCACTGTCTACATCTGACTGAGGTGTAGCTGGTCTTGGTGTGGAAGGTGTAGGAACATTTGGCCTATTGTGAGGAATAGGAGAAGAGGGTGTGACTCTAGGACGAGGAGAAGCAGGAGGAGTTATATTTGTCCCCATTGTTCTCTTTTTTGGAGGAAGAGGTTTATCTTCTGACTGTTCACTCCTTCTCTTCTTTGTGACCACTTTCCCAGTTTGTGGATCAATAAACAAGATCTTTTGTTTGGGATCTGTCTGTTGCTCCTGAATCGGTACCGAAGGTCCTGGTTCCGAGAGGTGCTTTTGTTTTCGATCGTCAGATCTTGTTGTTTTCGGCACCGAATGTTTGCTCGATTCCGACTTTCTCGGTATCGAGTGTCTCTTGGGCGATAAGTCATATTTGTGTTTCGACATGGAATGTCTCGATACCGAGCTTTCCTTTGCATGTAGCCTCGGTGTCGAAGTCGATGTCGCCCTTTTCTCGGATCCGACATGGTGGGAGTCCGAGTGTTTCGGTTTCAGTTTCGGTTTCGTTGCCGGGCCCGAGGGCGGGGCGTCGGAAACTTTTTTCAGCGGTTTGACCGGGCCCGAGGGCGGGGTCGTTACCGCACGGGGTCGGTTTTTCGGTAAGGGGACGTCGTCACTCACGGTTTGTTGATCGATGAGTTCCTCGGTCTCCGACTGGTCCCCTTCCGACCCCGACTGTTCTTCTTCTTCTTCCTCGATTTGCTCGTCTCCGAACAACTCCGGGATCGCTTCCGCCTGCATTCTGGAAACCTCGTGTCTTCTAGCTCGACGATTCCTAATCGTTAGCTTGGAGGAGAATGCTGCGCAGGCTTCGCAGTCCCTGGATTCGTGTTCAGGCGATAGACAGAGGTTGCACACCTCGTGTAGGTCCTTGTGTGGGAACTTAGCACCACACTTTGGACATTTTTTGAATGGAGTCCTTTCCATGGACCCCGGGCTTGACTGCGTCGAGAAAGGCCTCCTGTTCTTCGACGTAGATCCAAGTTTTTCTCTTCGATTTTTTATTTGCAACGCGTCGGAATGGAAATGAACGCGTTCGATAACAATACCGTCGAATTGGAAAGGGAATACGCGCCGATAAATCACTTTCTTCTGAAGTTGATCTGGAGCGTCTCGATCCTCATCCGAACCCGATGGCGGAAAAAAACAATCTAAGGATGGAGCCGATGCCCATGCGCACTACCAACCAAGGGAGGAGTCACCAAAAAGACAAGACTCTCCAAGAGAAAAACAAAGTGCAATCATCCGAGCCCAACACCAGATGGCGATCTATTCATAATGTACCATCTGCAGCCCATATGCCTCGAACATATAGTTAGGATTTTTTCTCTATGGGATTTTTGAAAATTCTATGTCTAATAACTTTGGCGTTTGTGGACGGAATTGGCTGAAATTTTCAGGAAAATGGAACATTTTGTTTCTGAGCAGCCCCTGACAATTTGGGGGGGTTTCATCAAGGGGGGGCCGAGAAAAAAGGGGGGTCCCAAAACGCTTTTTTCCCATGTTAATTTTCATAGGGCGGTTGGCCTCACTTTTAGCTCGAACGGCTGAATGGATTTGCACGAAACTTGGCAAATTTGTAGGGACTGTTAGCCCGATGTGCCTTTGCTAGGTCTCAATATATGTGCTCCAGTGGATTTTGAGTAATTTAGGTTCAAAAAAAGATATATATCTGGGCGGAGCCTAACCACACATCTGATCTGATTGGCTGTCAGCACTTCATCCAAGAAGTGTTGGCAGCCATCTTGGGACCAATATACATGATAGCACCTCATTAAAAAGCATTGTAGTTAATAGAGGGTTTTAGGACTTTAGTTACATTATAAATCATTTGTTGATGGTACCATACTCGTTTTAGGAATTGTGGTGGGTTCTAAGGTGATTTTACCATGTGAAAAAACCTTCTGCTGTGATATCATGAATATTGTTTGAAAGAAAACTAATATCTCATGATTTTCCCACAGTGGTTTGGAAGGGGATCTATAAGCTAAACTGAAAGCATATTTTCTGAAAATTCACATTATCTTTCTCAGTCATGTGAAAATGAAGTCTGACATTCTCAGTAAAACATGTACATCCAACAAGGACAGAGACTGTCAGTTGATTCCTTTGTGTTCTACTGCAGCCTCCTAGAGTGTTCTAAAGAACAACTAGAGCGCTAACAGTCCTACTTATTACAAAGGTATGGCACACCTGAAACCATCTTGATTGGAATAAAGTGGTAACTCTTAAAACATTTAATTTAAAAAGAAACAACATGAGGGGGTATATTTTGCCATAGAAAGTATGATTAGTGCTGCAGAATGAAAAATTAGGGCACATTTTGAGTGACTTCTCAAATCCTTTTCTATTTCATTAAAACATTCTGACATGCAGTCTCCCAAAATGGCCACCAGAGACAAAAGAGCCCAAATGTAGCCCAAATATCACCCAGATGTAGCCCAAGTATAGCCCAATGACAGAATGTCCCAGAGTGTTCTAAAGAACAACTAGAGCGCTAACAGTCCTACTTATTACAAAGGTATGGCACACCTGAAGCCATCTTGATTGGAATAAAGTGGTAACTCTTAAAACATTTAATTTAAAAAGAAACAACATGAGGGGGTATATTTTGCCATAGAAAGTATGATTAGTGCTGCAGAATGAAAAATTAGGGCACATTTTGAGTGACTTCTCAAATCCTTTTCTATTTCATTAAAACATTCTGACATGCAGTCTCCCAAAATGGCCACCAGAGACAAAAGAGCCCAAATGTAGCCCAAATATCACCCAGATGTAGCCCAAGTATAGCCCAATGACAGAATGTCCCAGAGTGTTCTAAAGAACAACTAGAGCGCTAACAGTCCTACTTATTACAAAGGTATAGCACACCTGGAGCCATCGTGATGGGAATAAAGTGGTAACTCTTGGAACATTTCATTTAAAAAGGAACAAAATGAGGGGGTATATTATGCAATAGAAGGTATTATTAGTGCTGCAGAAAGAAAAATTAGGGCACATTTTGAGTGACTTTTCAAATCCTCTTCTATTTCATTAAAAAATTCTGACATGCAGTCTCCCAAAATGGCCACCAGAGACAAAAGAGCCCAAATGTAGCCCAAATATCACCCAGATGTAGCCCAAGTATAGCCCAATGACAGAATGTCCCAGAGTGTTCTAAAGAACAACTAGAGCGCTAACAGTCCTACTTATTACAAAGGTATGGCACACCTGAAGCCATCTTGATTGGAATAAAGTGGTAACTCTTAAAACATTTAATTTAAAAAGGAACACAATGAGGGGGTATATTTTGCCATATGAATTATGATTAGTGCTGCAGAAAGAAAAATTAGGGCACATTTTGAGTGACTTCTCAAACCCTCTTCAATTTCATTAAACAATTCTGACATACAGTCTCCCAAGATGGCCACCAGAGACAAAAGAGCCTAAATGTAGCCCAAATATCACCCAGATGTACCCCAAGTATAGCCCAATGACAGAATGTCCCAGAGTGTTCTAAAGAACAACTAGAGCGCTAACAGTCTTACTTATGACAAAAGTATGGCACACCAGAAGCCATCTTGATTGGAATGAAGTGGTAAGTCTGAAAACACTCAATTTAAAAAGGAACAACATGAGGGGGTTAATTTTGCCATAGAAAGTATGATTAGTGCTTCAGAAAGAAAAATTAGGGATCATTTTGAGTGACTTCTCAAATCCTCTTCTATTTCATTAAAAAAATTCTGACATGCAGACTGAAACATGCACTTTGAATACCAGCAGCAGACGTCCCTGGTGAGCAGTAGCTTTACTACAGTGATCTAATGTGCAACTAGAGTGCTAACATTCAGAATTTATGGCAAATGTGTGACACATCTGAATGCCTTCTTGATGGAACCAAAGTAAACAAGCATTGAAAATGCAATAGATCTCGCCCTCGTTTAAGTTAAAGCCATTCTGTTTGTAATGAGGTGGCTTTTTAGCTTTGCTTTTATTAGTGTTTTTTCAACTTTCATGTAAATAACATGCATCTGTATGCATATAAGTATATGTATGCATGCATTTATGTTTGTATTTATATAGATATACAGATGATATATGTTTATATATGTATGTATATATATATATTCACTGAAAAAACCATAGGCTATAGACCATATATAGTTAGGAATTAGCATTTACAAAACCTTGAAAATTCACTGAAAAAACCATAGGTTATAGACCATATATAGTTAGGAATTAGCATTTACAAAACCTTGAAAATTCACTGAAAAAACCATAGTCATCAGTGATGTCATCAGTGATGTCACTGACCATGTCATGAATGATGTAATATGTGACATCATCAGCAGTGGATTGCGGGTGCGCGATATATAGTTAGTGCAACTAACTATATATGGAATTTCAATGGTTTTGTGTGAGTAAAATAAAGTTTTGTAAATGCGAATTCCTAACTATATATGGTCTAAAACCTATGGTTTTTTCAGTGAATTTATATATATATTTGAGTATTACACGTTTTGTGATATAGTGCCTCAATTCACCTGGTAATTCCTAATTTCTCCCAAATGTACACACAGAAAAGTTGGCAGTTTTCAGCATTAAAGTAAATAGATTCTCTGTATTTCTCGATTTCATATTTCCCATAGAAACCAAAGAGGCTACTTGTAATGAGGGTATAAGAGGGTACACTGTGGCTGACCTCCGGACTGCCCTGGGGCTTGTCTTTATGGCTGCTCCCCCTTCGAGTCGCTATGGTTCGCAAGTAAACTTCCCCAAGGAACAGGGCTCTTAACGCCTTAATATTATGTAAAATAGCGATAGAAAGCACTCATGGAGAGAGGATGGGTTGTTTTAATTTAATAGGGGTAGGTTTGAAAAGAAGGGGTGTTACGCATGGGGATTGTTTCAGTGAGGGCTTACATAAATAATATGACACAATCTAGTGGTGTCTTTTTTTGAATAAATAATGGTATGTTAATGTGCTGGAACTCGATAGTTGTAATAAAAGCATTAAATGATTGTTTGTTCACATTTTAGATGCCCCTGATGAAGGGTCCACCCCGAAATGCATTGGGCGAGTTTTAATAAATATTGTGGCATAAGGAAACATTTAATGCTCCTGTGTGCTTTTTGAAGAACAAAGAAAAATGAGTAAAATAAATTGAAATGAAAAAATTGGATGAAATACATGGCAAAACAAGTGGAATAACTGAAGAAAAAATTGAAAACTTGATTTATTGGATTCATTTATGGCAGACTTGGCTGTGCATCTTGTAGGGGACCAGATGCGGTCCCCTTGTGTTTTGCTATTTTCCTTGCGCAAATGGGTGGAGCGCGATACAAGTTTGCACGCCTACAGTGGTTTGAATATAATGGACAGAATAAATGTGGCGCAGACACTTGGAGAAAAAAGGTGTGCATTCCGCCACCATTGTGATATATTTAATGTATAGGGCAGGCATAGGGAATACCTCATTAAAAGAGGGTTTCTATCTTCTAAGTAAGAGGTTAAGCACATTGATAGCCCTCCACGACACCGGCCCAGCGTACCTCAACAGACGACTCAGCTTCTACACCCCCACCCGCAAGCGCCGCTCTGCCGACCTCGCCCTCGCCGCTGTCCTCCGCATTTGAAGAACAACAGTCGGAGACAGATCCTTCTCCCACCTCGCCGCCAAGACCTGGAACATCCTCCCCACCAACCTACGGCAGACCCAAGACCTACTGGCCTTCAGAAGACTACTCAAGACCTGGCTCTTTGATCAGTAGCAGTGAGGTGCCGGGTTTTTAGAGACCCGGTGGTGCCAGGGGACCACACCCGAAGACCTCTAGGTTCTCCCTGTTCTGGACTACAGAAACACAGTCTTCTAGGTGAAGTCAGAGATCGAGGTTTATTGGTTGCAACCAAGTAACATGTGTCCTAGAATTACAACGACACAGGCTGTAAGTTCTCAGGAGACTGTTCGTTTTTACAGAACCAGCCTTCTCCTTATATACATAAATAACAGCTGCGGGCAAGAATTCTTGAGTTTATGATATGGTTATACACATATTTCCACAACAATACAATGAGCAAAGTCATGCTGGTCAGCACATATTTTAGATGTCCGGATCGTGATGGATTACCCCGCCAGACCCAGAATTCCCATCAGATATCGATGAAACACCAATAAGGTCGGGCACCCTCCCATCGTAAAACTGGTCCTAAACAAGGATCGTGGACAGGTGTATGTGTATGAAAACATGGTCTGTATGTAGTGAATGGTTTATGGCATGTTGAGCTTTGATGATATCTTACTCGGCCACTGGGCGAGGAGCTGCCCAAACAGGTTTGGCTGGAGGCAGTGGAGTCAGCTCGGCCAGGTCATGGGGAAGTCAGCTACGGTGGACGTGTCCTTTCAGATCAAACTCGGCCTTAATTCATTGACTATATGAGGGCAAGTCATAAGATGGATGCCGTTCGCAAAATGGAGTCTGAGGGTTCGAGACGGAAACCACGATTTAAGGGTGTCAGCATCACTCGATCGTGACGCAAATGCATAGGGATAATGTCCTAATCATTACCGGTCCGTCGATACCAAATTCGTCATGGTACGACGATATTTTGTGATACGAGTGTGTTGACCCCGATACTGGTGGAAAGGCAGGGTCCGGAATTGCAGTACCACAGACCCTCCTTTTGCCCTCATATTAGGCAATAACTCATACTAATCTGAGTCCAGATCTGTATTGATGAATTCATGGAGATGCTGCTGCAGCATCATTCTGTTGCTCAATTCGTCCCTTGATACAGGCTTCCTTACACATGATGTAGCACAGAGGCCACATATTGCAGGAGCGCACTGTACAAACAGGCAGAACATAAACAGAACGGCTAGGATCATCCCAATGAAGATCAGAGTTTTTCATCCCCAGGCAGAGATCAGTTCCCACAGCCATCCTAGCAGGGACCAATCCCCTTTCTCCACGTGAAGGGAATCAGAGATTTTGTGTAATTTGGAGATGGCCTGGTACACTGTCGGAGCATTATCGGGGATGAAAATGCAGCAACTAGATTGGATCACTCTACACACACCACCACGGTCTGCAAGTATGACATCTAGGGCAACCCTGTTCTGAAGTGTCATAAGTCGATCCGACTGAAGCTCAGCTGTTAAGTTGCTAAGGGCACCGGCCGTTTCAGTCACGGCGGACTCAACTATCCTCGTCAATTGTCGAATGTTCCTGCTGTTCACCATAGGCCCCCAAAATGGCAGAAAACCCTTTGCGAAGTCTCCAAACTCTTGACCCGCGGTGTCGTCTTGACTCACAACACCCCTAACTGTCCTTGTCCGATGGTAATCTGCCCCGGCCGTGTAGGTGGGTGGCAGCAGAAACGAGATGAAGCATGTGCCCGAGAAGTCAGGGGGCAACCATGTATAGGCTTTGTCATGGCAGACGAAATAGGTGCCTTTAGCCGCCAAGAATGGAGGGGAAGTTCGGGAGGCGAATACATACGTTTCCGTGCATACGCTCTTTCCCAACTGTGCTTTGGGATCCCTGCCAATACCTTGCAGACATAGGTGACCTTGGTGGGGCACTATCCAGACTGGGGATGATTTCTTTGTTTTCTGGCTTTTATTCAAAGAGATCCCATATTTAGTCATATTCCAACGTTTGATACGTGTCAACATCCCTACTCATATTTCTTATTCCTACCACTAGTGCCTTGTTGCTGGAATCGCTCTCTGTGGAATGGGGCGGGTATGGTTCTAGGGCGAACAGGAACATGGTCTGGAAGGCCCAGAGAGAACCATAATAACTGAATGGCAGGATGAAGTATGGAATGCCCTTATCTGTTGTGTGTGGCATGAGTCCACATACCCAACAATTCGATGTGTTCATTATAGACTGGTGCTGGTGTAGGAGCCGAATGAAGGAGTTATTTACAAACTCTAGCCTCCTGGCAGACTCGTGTTCAGGAAGAGGGTGAAAGGAGTGTAAAGAAACAGTTAGAGACGGTGTGGGCTGAGTGTTGTTTACAAAGGTGACTTGAAATGTGAATAAAGTATAACCAATCAAGAACATCGTTATGTTACATATCATCAAAATACATGTTATCAAGAATTTCTTCTTTGCCATCACAGTGCATATTTTCTTGTTAAAGTTCATGTGTCTAGCAGGTCTCTCTACCCTCGGAAACTGCATCCTCTGGTTGCTGCCCGCGGTGGGAGGTTGCTTCTGCCAAGATGTGCGCTCTGTCCAGTCCGGGGTGATTCCCTCAGACTGACCAGAACCGTTGACCTAGGCGTCCCCGGCTGCACTCCTCAGACTTCAACCGCGGCCTTAGCAGCAGAACCGGATGGCGGTTCGAAAATCAAAAATGAGCTAGTTCCCTGGGCGAGAGAGCTGTGAAATCAAAAATTGTTCATGGGAAAAAGGGGGAAAATCACACTAATTCGATTATGTCAGTTCCTTGGTCTTGACCTCAGATTGTATCGTTCTTTCCCAGGCACGGTGTGATTTTCGAACAATGTTTCAGGTTCTGTAGTGTCCAACTGCATTGCCGGTGGCACAGATCCTTGCAAAATGCAATCGCTCTCTTTGTCGGTATCAGTTCCTTTTAATCGTGCATCGCTGAAGGGGACAAAACGAGGTATGAACTCTGTTTCGGAGTCAGCGACTCCTTGCTGGACCCACCGGTCATATGGAAGGGGCAGCGGGACCCTTTTGCAATGGGCGCCGTGCACCCAGTGTTTTTTCCCGTGGACACGTACTGCAGAGCGGGTAGACAGCAAGACCTGGAAAGGTCGGGTCCAGCGAGGCTCCTCGTTCTTTGTTCGTCTGAAGTTCCGAACTAGGATCCACGAGCCAGGTTCGATGGCATGGCCTGGATCGTCAGAAGCCGGTGGAGAGGAGCTGTGGACCTGTTGATGTAAAGCATGCAGCTTAGTTGTCAATTCGTGCAAATAGTCAAACAGTGCAGGGTACTCTATCTCACTGAGCTTTCTGGGCCTCGGTACTCCCCATATATTTGCTGGGTGCCCGAACACGATCTCGTGTGGGCTAAGTCCCAGTCTAGAATGGACAATCATCCTGGTAGACAGGAGTGCTAAAGGCAGGGCGTCTGGCCACTTGAGACCTGTGCTGGCTTGGATCTTGGCCAGTTTCAATTTTAATGTGCCATTATAGCACTCTACCAATCCTGCCGATTGGGGATGATTTGCAGCATGGAATTTCTCGTGGATGCCTAGACACTCACACACTCTCTTCATCACTCGTCCCACGAATTCACTTCCGTTATCACTCCAGACAATCCTATGCATGCCAAATCTAGGGAAGAATTCTTTGACAAGGGCTTTGGCAGTGGACAATGCAGTGTTGTCCTTCAGGGGGTACGCTTCTACCCACCTGGAGAAGGCGCAAACGACAACAAGCACATATTTCAGGTTATTGCACCTCTCCATGTGGATGAAATCGAGCTGCAAGACCTCGAACGGATACGTTGGAGGTGCAAAATGACCAGCTGGGGTTGGGGTCCCTCTACCGGGATTGTGCTTCAAACACACCATACAATTTCTGACCAGATTCTCTGCACATTTTGGGATACCACTATTCTGCCATACTGGGGCCAACAGTTTACATATTCCTTTCACACTGATGTGTGCCACTCCATGGGCCATCGTCACCACTGCGAGCACATAAGCGTTAGGTAACATCCATCGCTGATGTTCTGACAGTTCGACCCAACATCCATTCGCATCTAATCTACCCTTGCTTTCTCTCCATTCATTCACCTCTTTCTCAGTCGCATCAGCTTGTATAGATTTCACGCTTTCGATGGTGTCCTCACACATACCCACATCAGGGGTCCATCTAGCAGGACCTACAACATACATCCGACTCATTGTGTTTCTTGCAGTCTCTTTCGCGACCTCGTCGGCAAATGCATTCCCTCGACCAACATCATCTTGAATCTTTCTATGTGCACTGCATTTCACAATCGCAACTTGTAGGGGCAAGGTCAGTGACTCGAGAAGGTCGTGTACTAGCTGGCCGTGTTGAATTTTCGCACCATGTGACGTCAGGAACCCACGTTCACGCCACAATCTTCCAAAACTGTGGGCTACGCCGAAGGCGTACTGACTATCAGTATACACATTCACTCGTTTTCCTTTCGCCAACAGGCACGCTCTTGTGAGTGCGACTAACTCTGCTGCTTGCGCGGAATTGTGGGGGATGCGAGCTGTCTCTACAATCGTGTGTAATGTTGTCACGGCATATGCTGCAGTCGTATCACCATTTGGCAACTTGAAACATGAACCATCAACCCATAAATTATCATTACATTCAGGGAGGGGAGTGTCCTGCAAATCTACTCTCCCTTTTGTCTCTTCCTCTGTCCTAAAGCAGCAATCATGTTTTTCGACCTCATCTATCTCTGCTGGAATGGGTAATAACGTAGCAGGGTTGAGTGTATTGCATCTCTTTATGTGGATGTGACTCGCTAACAGTGTCAATTCATAGCTGGATAGTCGAGCACTAGTCAGATGTTGTGTTTTCGTTCTGTTTAGTAAAATATCTACTGCATGTGGGACCATAACGGTCAGGGTATTATTCATGACTAACCCAGCAGACTGTCGAATACAGACAGCTGCTGCAGCAGTGGCCCTCAAGCAACTTGGTAATGCCTTAGCTACAGGATCTAGAGTCGCGGAGAAATATGCACATGGGCGTTGTTTGTCCCCAAAGTGTTGCGTCAAGACTGATAATGCGCAACCTTCCTTCTCATGGACATATAATGTAAAAGGCTTGCTGTAGTCGGGGTTGCCCAACACGGGAGCCGAACATAATGCCTCACGCAACTCATGGAAACTCGCCTGACAATCTTCAGACCAAGGTAAAGGATTGGGTGTGTCTTTACGCATTAATGCCAGCAAAGGTTTGGCCAACAGTGAGAAGTTCGGTATCCATTGTCTACAGTACGATGTAATGCCCAAGAAGGCACGCACTTCTCTTTGTGTCCTTGGGACACTCAGTTCTGCAATCGCCTGTATTCTTTCTGGGGTCAGTCTCCTTCCCTCCTTCGATAAGATGTGACCTAAGTAGGTTACTTCTTGTCGGCAAAATTGCAGTTTGGGGGGCGAAACTTTGTGTTTCATGTCGCATAAATGACGCAACAATGACAATGTGGCTTGCTTGCAAATCTCTTCGTGTCTGCAGCGATCAGCAGATCGTCCACATACTGAATTAAAGTTGCACCATCCTGCAGAATAATCGTGTCTAGTTGTGTTTTCAGGGCCTGACTGAATATTGATGGACTTTCACAGTAGCCCTGAGGAGCACGTTTAAAGCGGAAGCTTCGTCCTCCTAAATTGAAGCCAAAGATATCTCTGCTCTCCTCGGCAATCGGGATGCTGAAGAAAGCGTTCTTCAGGTCAATCACTGAAAACCAATTGGCTGAAGCTGGAACCATTGTCAATAAGGCAGTAATGTCGGGGACGACTGGAAACTGTGGTACAACGATCTTATTCACTTCCCTGAGATCAATCACAAATCGGTACACAGGGGGCTGTGAAGGATCGGTACGCTTTAAGACAGGCAAAACAGGACTGTTACAAATGTTGCCTGTTGTCTCTTCGATGACATCTTTCTCGATCAGGTCGTAAATGATCGCTAACAAAGCCTTTTCACATTCCTTTGATATTCTATATTGGGGAATGCGTGGTAACCTAACATTAGCTTTCAACGTTATGACATACGGTGCTATCTCCAAACGACCCACATCATTAGAACCATTCGCCCAAAGTTCATCCGGAAGAGATGACAATTCGGTTGGAATATCCTCCTTTGCCAAATACATTGGGGAAGTAACTTTTCTTCCTACAGTAAGCTGTACTCCCGAAGGGGAGCAGTACAATGTTGCATATAGTCTTTTTAACAAATCCAAGCCTAACAAGTTTTCGCCACAACCTGTTGTAAGAATGAGGGGTGCTTCTAATTCGCATGGGCCAACAGAAAGGGGCAGGGGATTGGAGATCGGGTTTCTAACAGGGGCGCCAGAAAAACCTACTGAAACATTCATTTCGCCAGACAAAGGTGCGCCAGGAAGTTTTGAGTGCATAATGGAACTTTTTGTAGCACCAGTATCCAGCAGAAATGGCTCCGACACTCCGGATGTAATCACCTCGACATAAGGTCCATTCTGATCTACTGGAACTGAAACAACTCCCTCTCTTTGTCCATGGCTGTCCTAGCAATTATTACCCTCATTCTCGTTTTCTGCGTAATAGTCATCAGCATAGTACTGAGCTGTCCTGGAAGACGCATTATTCTGTTGGCCAAAGCGATTCATGGAATTTTGAGGCGGGAAAGAAGTTGTATTCTGGGAGAAATTTCCATGGCCCCTACCTCTAGGAGCCTGTTGAACACCTCTACCTCTTGCGCCGGAAACACCGTTTAAACGTCGTGCAAGTGCTGGACAATTATTTTTGAAATGACCCTCTTCTTTACAATAGGCACATTGATTCGGGCCATACGGAGAACGCTGATGGGAAAACTCGTTTCCTTGCGCGTTTCTCGAATACTGCTGTGGTTGCTGATAATTGGGCTGACTAGCAGTGCGAGGCGGATAGGCTTGCTGGAGAAGAGCTTTAGTTTTTAACTCCTTAGTCTTTTTGTCTGCTTTATCTAGCTCGTCTTTGCGCCTATTTTCATAGTACTGGGCTGTGGCTAAAATCTGCGCTGACGTGGAAACAGCCCAAGCACTCTCTGAATCTTTCAATTTATTACACAGTTCAGGAAGCAGATTATGTACAAATTTGTCTACAAACAGTCTTTGGCCACCCTCGGTAGCCATATCCTGACCACTGTGATCGGTGAAAGTCTCCTCAAATCTCGTGAAAAAGTCAGACACATTCTCATCTTTCTTCTGCTTGCATGCGGACAGCTTGTCCCAATTTACGCGCAATTCAGGCATTAATGTTTTCATGTACGCAATAATCCTACCGGGAAGTTCTGCTATTAAAGGCTCGGGTTTAGAACCACCGACTTGTCTAGCATCAGTAGCAGTAATATTAGCCCATGAGTCACCTAGTTCTTGATCATGATCTGCATGACGAATTTTACTCCATAAAGGATGCGGAACAACATTCCCAAACAACATGTCTACATCTGCTAAATTCATTATACATGAGCTGGCAGTCTGTGATAACTCCTAGTAATATCCAGCTGGGTTTTTACGTGGATCAGGTAGTGTCTGTTTGAGTGCTAAAACCTCAGATCTTTTCCAGGGGACATTTACCCACACACGCTGGAAATGCGGCAGAATTGGTGGATTTACAGTTGCATCACCCTCCCTCCATACTGGAGGAACCTCTCTCATGGGGTACTGTCGCGCCTTTTTCCTATCTGACACATCATCTTCATACAATGACCTAGAGACATTTCCCTTACTCCTATAGGATAACAATATATCTATTGCTTTTTCAACATCGGCACCTACAATCATACCTTCATAGAACTTAAAACGCATGCGGAATAATTCCTTCAATTTGCGCTTGGGATCGTTTGTCTCCAAGTCTTCACAAAGATATACACACATCTCTTCAAAGACGTATCTCTGAGTGGGCGCATCCCACTGACGGAAAACGTCCATAACGGACTCGACATCATATTTAGCAGTGTCAGTAACCCATTTGCGCGCTAACTCATTTAGCACTTCTCTTTCTTCGTAATCGGGTAGTTGACTACGCAACTGTCTACGTCCCGTTTTAGGGGTCGTTTTAGGCGACCCAAAGAAGGGTGAAAATAGACCAGTGACAGTATTTGCCACTCTCTGTCTGACAGAAGGAGAAGCTTGGGGCGAGGCAGATGCGCCAGAAAAGACAGGCTGATGTAAAGAGGAAGTCGAGGCAATAGCAGAGGAAGTTGAGGCAGTAGCAGACGTAGTATCATAGTGAACAGTTGGAGCAGTAGGCAAAGTTGTAGAAGCAGATGGAGTATGTAGCAAAAGCGGCGGCCCTTGAGAAGGCTGCGCCGGAGAAGTAGGAACCAGCTGAAGAGGAGCTGGTGCTTGTGCGAGAGCTGCATTTCGTGCGCCAGGGTGCGGTATAACGAAACGCTTCGGGGGTCCTACAATACTCGATGTATATGGGGGTGGTGAGTTCAATAGATGGGACATTAATGGATCTTTCTCGGATGTTCCCTTTGAGTCTTGTCCTTCATGTGGCAACATCGGGTAGCATTTATCTACTGCTAGCTTCTTGCTCCTAAGCATTCGTTCACTTTCTTGCTCTTCCTCATTATCCCTGTATGCAATGGCGGCTTGCACCATTGACATGCCTCTTTTATTTTTCTTTGCTAATTTTATTTCTTTCTGTTTGGCTTCTTTGTGCCATAAGCGAAAAGAGTCAAACATCGCCGGCCGGGCTTTCTTCTTGAACAATTTGACCTCGAGGTTGTCTAATACTTCTGAGTCAAAACTACCATATTGGGGCCATTTTAAAACACCATCCTTGCGGGTGTATTTTATCCACACTTCGTTATACATGATAGGACCTACTCCGTGCTTTATATATAACTCATATGTTGGAGTTCCAATCGGAGGAACCGGACACGAATCCTCTAACCGGGAGTCCTTACTACAACCAAGACAAAACAAGTTTCCAAGTCTGCTAAGACCAGGCATCTTTGCTCACTAGTCTAGCTTCAAACTTCAAGGGATTATCTAATTATGATATTGTCGTGAATACACGAATCCCTCGGATTTGGTGCTTTGCAAGAACCAATACAAACCGTATCTCTGGGTTACCAAAACTAAGAACCAAACTAAGGACTGGGAGACGCTCCACTTATACTTAACTGAGTATTGAAGATCGGTGACGTCACTAGAAGACTCGTCTATCGTTTCGCTCTACCAAGGATCACTGGGTCCAAAACAGGGCGATAGTCAGGGCAGCAGTCCTTCGTAGCCGTCGGGACGCGGGGAACCTCACAGCAAAGACCTTCGGAACCACGTCGACATGCAGGGGTCGCTGAAGTGGCTGGCCTTCCTCCGGAATTTTCACACGAAGCTCCTCACGAACATCTGGCTTGGACCGTCACCGCTTGATATCGCCTCGAGTTGGGCGCCAACTGAGGTGCCGGGTTTTTAGAGACCCGGTGGTGCCAGGGGACCACACCCGAAGACCTCTAGGTTCTCCCTGTTCTGCACTACAGAAACACAGAGTCTTCTAGGTGAAGTCAGAGATCGAGGTTTATTGGTTGCAACCAAGTAACATGTGTCCTAGAATTACAACGACACGGGCTGTAAGTTCTCAGGAGACTGTTCGTTTTTACAGAACCAGCCTTCTCCTTATATATATAAATAACAGCTGCGGGCAAGAATTCTTGAGTTTATGATATGGTTATACACATATTTCCACAACAATACAATGAGCAAAGTCATGCTGGTCAGCACATATTTTAGATGTCCGGATCGTGATGGATTACCCCGCCAGACCCAGAATTCCCATCAGATATCGATGAAACACCAATAAGGTCGGGCACCCTCCCATCGTAAAACTGGTCATAAACAAGAATCGTGGACAGGTGTATGTGTATGAAAACATGGTCTGTATGTAGTGAATGGTTTATGGCATGTTGAGCTTTGATGATATCTTACTCGGCCACTGGGCGAGGAGCTGCCCAAACAGGTTTGGCTGGAGGCAGTGGAGTCAGCTCGGCCAGGTCATGGGGAAGTCAGCTACGGTGGACGTGTCCTTTCAGATCAAACTCGGCCTTAATTAATTGACTATATGAGGGCAAGTCATAAGATGGATGCCGTTCGCAAAATGGAGTCTGAGGGTTCGAGACGGAAACCACGATTTAAGGGTGTCAGCATCACTCGATCGTGACGCAAATGCATAGGGATAATGTCCTAATCATTACCGGTCCGTCGATACCAAATTCGTCATGGTACGACGATATTTTGTGATACGAGTGTGTGGACCCCGATACTGGTGGAAAGGCAGGGCCCGGAATTGCAGTACCACAGCAGCGTCCCCCCCCCCCCAGCGCCTTGAGACCCTCACAGGTATGTAGTGCGCTTTACAAGTGTCCTGATTGATTGCTTGATAAAGACAGAAAAGAGTGCTCCCACAAAGAAATACACATAAAAAGAGATGCACAGACCCACAAACACACACCAAACATGAACATACAGACACTAACTACCCACAATGGTGCACACAAACACATAAATACAAATAGAAACAAACCAACACCCACAAACAGATATTCAAATAGATGCACACAAACACACAGGCTAAAAGACACTCACATGTAAACCAGCACACACCTCATTGACACTGAAGTAAATAGGTAATAATGAGACACTGGCAGGCAGAAGTGTTGCTTGGTCAGTAAGATTGGAGGGGGTGAGCTGTAGATTTTCCAGGAATGGAGCTGAGTTATAATGTGCATGAGAGGGCCTAACGGGGCAATGGAAAGGACACATGCGGAGTGAGAGAAAACCCGTTATTTTGTAATACAACCAACATTGTTAAAGACTTTCAAAACAGAAAGGGAAAAGTGTGTGTCAATAAAAATTCCTGTTGAAATATGACAGACATCTCACCATACCCGACTAAAAGAGAGGAAAAAACCAGGAAGAAGAAGTGCGAGGGAAGGAAGAGAAAGGGCACCTGTAGAAGGAGAGATCCTTACATTTCCCTCCCGGCACATAAGCAAGTGGCCGGGGCACTGATCTCATCCCGGTTAGACTACTGCAATGCGCTCTACCTGGCTATCAGCAAGACTGTAATAGCCAAACAGCTGCTGGTCCAAAATGCGGTGGCAAGATTGATTTGTGGTATTCCTAAATCTCAATCAGTTTTGACAGAGATTCCGAAGCTCAATTGGCTACCTGTGACAAACCTATTACTTTCAAACTTTATGCATCGTTCACAAGGCACTGCATAACATGGGGCATGGAGATATTAAAGACATGTTTCAATGATATATTCCCTCCAGACAGCTTCAATCCTCAAGTCAAAATCTTGTAATTGTTCCCAAATACCAAAAGGCAAGCCAGGATATCCGGTTCCACTACTCCGCAATCTCCAAGAAAAGGTTAATTCAACCACGAGCAAACGCCAGCCAGACATACTTAAAAAATCTATATTGAGAGGAGCACGCGGAAGCTCAGCTGAACAAAAGACCGGAGCACCCCCTCCGGAAAAAAACAGGATCCTGTATCAAGAATGGGACTGGATTGCAAAAACAATCAACATCAGACCGTCCGGTCAATGACAATTTGACAAGAGAAACAGTAGTATCCCAAACACAAAGCCGTTATTAAAACTGTGTTCCTGGAACCTAAATGGATAAGGATCAAAAACGCCAAATAAAGATCTACTGTCATACTTCCAGCAGTATGATCTAATTTTGTTACAGGAAACCTGGTTAGCAGAACCATTTCATCTTCAAGGCTATAAAACATTTCACCTCCCAGCAAGGAGAAAGGTGGCTTAATGATATTCACCTCGATACAAACAATAAATAATGCAAAAGAACTTCTCAATAAAAACACTTCGGGGATTGAAAACAGGATCATTGCAGTCCAGCTGGAAATAGACCCCAATGCCAGGCCCTGTAATCAGATTGTGGTAAGCGCCAGTCGTCAGTTCAGCTAAAACGAAAAACAAAACGAGTACTTAAAGGGAAACGTGTGGGAAGGGCAGGGCCGGGCTTCAGCGTGGGCAGCTCTGGAAACAAGCATTGGCGGTGGCGAAATAAAATAAAAACAAGCACCTACGGGCACACGGACAGCGGGAGGGGGGACGGACAGCGGTTGGGGGGTGGACACGGACAGCAGGAGGGGGGGAGGACACGGTAAGGGGGGGCGGGAACAGCGAGTACTTAAAGGGAAACGTGTGGGAAGGGCAGGGCCGGGCTTCAGTGTGGGCAGCTCTGGAAACAAGCATTGGCGAAATGAAATAAAAACAAGCACCTACGGGCACACGGACAGCGGGAGGGGGGACGGACAGCGGGAGGGGGGGCGGACACGGATAGGAGGCGGGAACAGCACACGGTCAGCGGGAGGGGGGGCGGGAACGGGCACTCACCTGGACTTCTTCCGGGAGCCGTGGTCGGCATGGAATGACGAAAACAAACACCTAAAAAAAAAAATGAAACTCCGCCCACCGCCCGATGACGATGCAAAAAGGGTGGAGAGGGAAAAAATCACGGGAACGCCCCCGAATCTGGTCCGGCCTTGATGGACAGATCCGGCTTCCAATGGCTAGCCTCCATTTATGGAGCTAGCCAATGGAAGCAGAGGCGGGACTAAGCCCCACACTGTATGAACATAAGATTTCTCCTGGGCGGAGTTAGTGCTCCGGCCCAGGCGAAACCTAAAAACGGCCATAAACAGAACACTCCGCGAGCTGCGGAAAGCTAGGAGTGATACCAACCTATTGACCAACCTGAGATCATTAAAGTGTCAAAAGAACAAAATCCTGTGGCGAATCAAGCAGGAGTCCACTGAAAAAACTTGGGCCAAACTGCTGTATGATTCAAAAAACAGCAGCGCAAGATTCTGGAAAACTGTCAACAAAATAGAGAATCCGAACGCCCACGACGTGAACTCCTACATCACTGAGGACAAGTGGGCAGATTTTCTGTTCAAACACTTCAATGACGAAGGCCAATGCAAAAACCAACAAAGCCCTAAATTTTTCCAAGCAAACCTGATGGCTCCAAAGCCTCTAGTCGAAGAGTCCAACTTCCCAGGCTCAACCGCCCAGTTAAAGGGTCGAATCGCGAAAGGTCGGAAGGAGGGAGCTCCAGGTCCAAATGGAATTCCTCCCATCCTCTATAAGCAAGACCCAACTTACTGGGCCGAACAATTGCTCCCCTTTTTGTTGAAACCTGGAGGACCGAACAACTCCCATCCTCCTGGAGGGGTTCAATAATTGCCCCAATCTACAAAAAGGGCAACAAGAACGAGCTAAAGAATTATAGGCTCATAGCTCGGGGCTTCTCTTGGAAGAACTAACAGCATGGGCGTCATGCAAAAAATTGATCCCCATCAATCAGACCGGCTTTCAAAAAAATCTGGGGACCACGACAAACATCTTAGCCCTTTCCCTGCTGACAGATGCCACTATCAAACAGAAAAAGCCACTATATGAGTGTTACATTGATTTTTCAGCTGCATTTGACAGCGCTGACAGAGGAAAACTATGGGCAAAACTCACAAATTGCTGAAACTACTGATGTTACTACATACAGATACCTGGATCCAAGTAAAACTGGGGGCCGGCAACCGTCTGTCCAAAGAAATACCAACTACTAAAGGGTTGAAACAGGGGTGCGTTCTCGCACCGACCCTGTTCAACCTTTTTATGTCCGACCTCTCCAAAGATCTGGATAACTGCAACCACCATGCCCCAAAGCTAGGGGTTTTACGCTGTCCAACCTGCTATACGCAGACGACTTGATACTAATCAGTCAAACACCAGTAGGCCTGTAACACCTCATCAACACCACAAGTAAATTTTCCGGAAAGAACGGGTTATGCGTAAACACGGAAAAATCCAAGGTGATGGCACTAAATCAAAAAAGCAAGTATTCCAATGGTCTCTTCAGGACAACAAAATGGAAATAGTTCAAGAATACAAGTATTTGGGCATAATTTTTGATTCAAACGGCTCCTTCAAGCGACAAGAAACAGCAATAAGGAACAGAGGGATTTCACTGGCCATTGCATTAAAAAGCATTAAAAACAAAATAACGGGCCCAAACTTAACCCCCTTGCTAGACTTATTTCGTGCGAAATTGCTGCCGTCAATAACATATGGTAGTGAATGTATGAGAGGGAAGGATGAGATCATCTTAGACAACGTGGTTAGCAAAACATTGCGAATACTATTCACGCTCCCTCCATACACCTCCCCAGCACAGCTAAGGCTCGAGTTTGGCCTACAGAAGCAGCAAATTGCACGTAAAGGCGCATACGTAAAATGCTGGTACAAAGTAAAGAACGCTGTAACAGACTCCCTGAATGCTCATCTCTGGAAAGAGATGGAAACAAACAAGGACTCCCCCGCAATGGTGTACCTCCAAGCAGCCATTAACTCCCTTGTGCTAAAAGATCTTTGGGTCTCGAGTTGTACACACAATTGCTTCAAGCGCCTTGTCAACAAATCTGTGAAAACAATCTCGTTGGAAGAGGACAAAGCAGCACTAACCAAGAGGTCCCATGGGTGGTTTGTGATTCAAGGCTACACCAGCGCCTCACCACAGCCATATCTCAGCACCGGCTTTCCAAGGAAGGCGAAGGAAGACTTTTTACGGCTGAGGATGGGGGTAATACCATCCAAAGTACATCTCCCCCCTTGGATGCGATTGGACTGTAATTCTAAGTGTAGGCTCTGTGATAACGCAAAGGAGGACGTCCTGCACCTGCTGTGTAGCTGTAAAGCTCTAGATAGCGCCCGAAAAAACCTACTAACACAGCTCTGGAATCAAAGACGTGTGCGCACTTGCAGACAAGCTCTGCTGATGAGCTTCAAGGGAGAAGACATTTAACTAGCCTGCAGGCTAGTGCGCTTTATGAAAATAGTCAACATGGCCTTAAACCCAGAAGCCAATAACTAAGCTTGAATTATTGTGATTTGTTTTTGCATTCTAAGACCATTTTCTTCTGATAACTAAAGTCACTACTGATCGCGAAGGACCTTTTCTATTAACGGACAGTACTGTAGTAGCTGCACGGCTTCTTTTTTAACTTTTCTAAAAGTGTTTTTAATTGCTTTACAAAATTGTTACATTTATACCCCTGCTTCCTTCTTGTTGGGGAGTCCAGAGCCTTTTCAGTGGCCTTATTCAAGCTATGGAACTCCCTTCTCCATTCCATCTCCAGTCTTCAGGCTCACACCCCATTTCGTAAGGCCTTAACCCGTTTGTTGCGTGAGTCGGCCAACGGCCGTCGCGAGCACTACCTCCGTAGTGCTGCACACGTCCGTTGGCCGACACAGCCCCGCCCGCGCACGGAAACATCCGCACCGCGGCTGATTCTACGGCGTGCTAAAGAGGTTAAAAACCTGACTTTTTATTCTGTCATGGATGCTTTCGGGGCTTGAGACCATGGAATTTCTATTTCCGTCTTCTTTTCCTTCTTTAGGGATAATTGCTGTCAGTGCCTTGACACCTTTGGGCATTTGTTTGCGCTCTATCAATCCTTTTCATTTCCTATAACGTTAGAGAGACGTCAAGACGAACAGGAAAATGTGAAGGGGGTAAACAAGGAACACCAGGAGAACTGCAGGCATAAACAACAGCTTGTTTTCTGGCCCCATTAGCTTTTCTTCCTGCCCTTCAATAGAAGGGCAAGAAGAAAAGACAATGGGACCAGAAATGGGGGCAGTGACAAAAATGCCAGTCTTATTAGCTGCAATAAAGAACTTAAAAAGCATTGTGTGTTCAGAATGGGAGGATATGTAAACTGAGCTCTATTTGTGTTGTTGTTGCAGTAATTAAAATCATTTCAGTAGTTGTTATTATTGTTAATGTATAATTATTATTGCGTACACTAGGTCTCGAAGGAAGAATCAAAGCGCTAAGTTGTTCTCTCCTCCTGGAAACCACTGAAGGCTTCCAGGAGCCCACAACAAACCCTGCTCAGTCTCAAGCCCCGTTGTGAGCAGCACTCTTGGATAAACGGCAACAAAAGCAATGCAAGCACCATCCAAGCTAAGAGGCGATTGGAGCCCACAACAAACCATGCTCAGTCTCATGCCCCGTTGTGAGCAGCACTCTTGGATAAACGGCAACAAAAGCAATGCAAGCACCATCCAAGCTAAGAGGCGATTGGAGCCCACAACAAACCATGCTCAGTCTCATGCCCCGCTGTGAGCAGCACTCTTGGATAAACGGCAACAAAAGCAATGCAAGCACCATCCAAGCTAAGAGGCGATTGTAGCACCGTTGTGAGTGGATGAATGTCTTTGTCAAATCCGTACACGCGCAGCCGCCACCCTTGGCCCGGATTGCACCCGTTGTGTGAAAGCACTGGATAATGCTTGCGGGATACAGTATCTTGCAGGGACTGAAGAATGCATGGCTCAGCAGTCTGTCTGCAACAACCCTAAAGAGGCATTCATGACTCAGCAATCAGAGCACAAATATATCTGAAGAATGCATGGCTCAGCGGAATGTCTGCAAAAACCCTTAAGAGGCATGCATGACTCAGCAATCAGAGCACAAATAGATCTGAAGAATGCATGGGTCAGCAGTATGTCTGCAAAAACCCTAAAGGGGCATGCATGACTGCAATCAGAGCACAAATAAATCTGAAGAATGCATGGCTCAGCAGCCAGTCTGCAAAAATCCTTCAGAGGCATGCATGATTCAGCAATCAGAGCACAAATATATTTGAAGGATGCATGGCTCAGCAGTGTCCACTATCACACTGTTGCGTCGCATGCAGGCAGGAGGACACTAGCATCACAAATATACTCTATGTAGGAAGAATGAGAGGCGATTTCTGTCCGTGCATGCACACACTTATGCTGGGCAAAGGACATGCACGGCTCGTCTGTGTGCACACAACTGCGCTGTAGAGGATACAAACATAGCAAGCATAGCTCAACAGTCTTGTGCACAACTGCGCTGTACTGGATCCATACAAGATGTATGTGGGGGTGTGGTGTGTGTGTGTGTGACTAGCACACGGGTTGAAAGCAGGATGGCGCAACAGTGTGCACAATTGTACGGTATTGTAGTGCACAACTGCACTGTACAGCAAACCAAGTAGGAGTTAACAGTGTGCAGAACTGCACCATACAGGAAGCATGCAAGGCGTAACTGTTTATACTCCGCAGCACAGCACACTATATAAAGCATGTATGGTACTAAAGTGTGTGTACAATTGTACTGTGTAAAAAGAAAGCATGGCTCAGCAGTATACAAAAAATATTTTCACACTAAGCATTTAAGACCTAGCACTATGCACAACTGCACCTTAAACGAAGCTTGCAAGGCAAGAGAGATTGCTGCACGTTTGGCTATAGGATGCATTGAGGACACAGCTCAGCAATGTGCACAACTGCACAGTATCATAAGAATACCTGGTTAAGAAAGGCGCAGCAGAGGGTGTGCACAATTGTGCCATATAGAAATTATTTGTGGCTCATCAGTGTGGGCACAACTGAAATGAAGATTAACGCATGCGTGGTTCAGCAGTGTGCACAACTACCCAATATACGAAGCATGTTTGGCTCAGCAGTGATTGCTCCATTACAGTGCGTAGAAGTATGCAAGGTCAGCTGTGAGCGTCTGACTGGAAGCATGCAATGCTCAGTAGAGGGGGTACAATAGTGGTGTTTAGGGATGCATGGCTCGCCACGGCACTAAATTGCACTCAAGGAACCATGTATTGCTCAGCAGTGTGTACTACAGCAAAGTACAGTGAGCATGCAAGGTACTGCAGTGTGCACAAGGGTACAGTAAATGAAATGAGCTTGACTTTTATAACAAACAATAAAACAAATATTGAGAGAACACACGGTTTAGTAATGCATGCATGATTAAGTAGCTACTGCTGGTTATAGCAGAAGTGTCACAGCCAACCGTGTGTGACTACCCAGATCCTAGATGCCTAGGAAACATGTACTGCTCAGTACTTCATTTTGTTCCTGTGTGTCTCAGCACAAAGATTAGATGTGGGATGATAACGTCTGTGTTTGTGGGTTGTGCATACACGGCTGTGTGGCCCACATTGTCAGTTCGGTTGCTATAAAGCGTACACTGCGCTCCTGTCAGTTCGCTGGCCCTGTCCACGCAGGGATTTACTTTGCACTCGGACAGCGGATCTAACAGAGCAGAGAGGTCACTGCAAGCCCTAACAGCAGTAAGCCCCTTTCACCTCTGTTCACATGCACCATAACAAGTACTTCCCAATAAGCACATGGTTATTGAGAGTGCCAGCCCCAGTGCCCTATCCGTGCTCTGCCATAAGCACGTGCAGACCCGGATGCAAAGTGCAACAATTACCTGGGGGCTGAAGCGGGGCTGTCCGTTGACCATGGAGGAGAGAGCTGCAAGGTGCTTCCGCGAGATGGTCATGCTGCTAAATCTTTTTCTTTTTAATTATTTAAAGACTAATCAATGGATTTGCAACAAATTACAAAATGAGAACTTTCTGGAACAAGCTCTAGCTTGCTGTCAAATTTGGTGTAATATTGTTCAGCGGTCCGGGCTGTTTTCATGCCTAAAACCCTATGGGAAATTGCATGGGAAAAAGGCATTTTGGGACCACCCTTTTTCTTGGCCTCTACTGACGAATGACCCCCAAAGCTTTCCAGACAGCAGCTGAATTGAATAGTAAACTAGCTTTAAAACTTTTGTAGACTCGTCAAATGGAGCCAAAGTCATTGGCAAAAAAAAAAAGAATCTACGGAAACTAGGTCCTAACTATAACTACCTACTGGTGACAGCTAGTGTTTTATATATAAATACATTGCGCGCATTGTCTCGCACACGGGGGGTCCGGCGACACATAGAAGGGATCTAACCTGCAGTGACTAAGGTGCGTTAGGTATTTACACCTATGCCACGCAGTATATGCAATACACATGGCGTATACTGCGTTAAAGAAACACGAAGCACCGGCTCATAGAATCTTTCAATCGAAGTCAGCTGTGAAACGAGACGGCGCGCCGATGTAAGTGATGCCGATGGCCCAACCGGCACTTTGAAATAACGAGAAATTACACTGGAAAAAATTAGGAAAAGGGAAATCAGTCAATGGTGGGAAGCCACATCACTTCAAAATTACCTGGATGTAAACAGAATAACGAGAGGCTTGAGAAACATTATAATCCCCACAATGGCAAAGATTCACGCTGCAAAAGTATCAGAATCAGGCACGGACCAGAGCTCTGATCTCGGATCGTTGGAAGACCTGAGAAACAAGATGGCACCAAAGATTTATTTTTTCCGAGGAACTTCGGATGCTCCAAAAAGAAAACGAACACTCATTTCAATCAAAACAAAGAGGCAGAGGAAGGGGCACAAAAGTGAAAGCCAGAGAAGCAGGCTACGAAGGAAAACAAACAAACAGCGGCATGGGAATACGGGGCCAGCAAGGAAAGAACAAGTAATGGCAGTACAATCGAAGGAAGTAACGGTAATAAACCTCTCTAAAACACAAGCCTCACATGAGGACATTTGGACTTTTAAAATTGGATTATCCTTTTGTCCTACATCACAAGTAAATTATGCACAATTAAGGATCGATTTATTTAAGTTTGTTAGGAAGTTGAAATTGTACAAAATACATGAATTCCGTCCAAACAGGAAAACAATTGATGTGACAACAACAACCACTTCTCTCCAGACTGCCCTTACAATAAGAGACCTTGAGATATTACAAACACTACACAGTTTAGAAAGAATGGAAGAGACCACAATCATATCTAGTAATTCCAATGACTCTCTAGATCCCACTAATATTAACAACATCCTTGGTATCGACAATCTAGCATAAGGGCTGATGAAAAATCGAGAGATTAACTTTTACAAGGAAAACCAGACATATCAAGGGAACCTGACAAAGAACTGATACGATTTATCACCAAGTTTACATGTCAAACAAACAACTTATGCAAGATCTTAAATAAAGAGTAGATGGGCAATACTAACACATGATACCACCTTGAGAACGAAGATAGGCAAATACACCCAACATCACTTAAGAGAAATCTTTCCATAAAAGACATGTTAGTACACAGCCATCTCACAAGTAACAGGCAAACTTGGATGCAACAGAGTCGAGGTTTCAGAAAATGCGGTAACTGCAAGGCGTGCAAATTCAGCACTAGCGTCTATGAGATTACCCTAGACAGGATTAGGAAGAAACACTGTATCACTAAACCAATCACATGTGAAACAGACTATGTAGTATGTAATCATCTGCCCATGTGACAGATGAAATATAGGGTTGACTACCTTTCCCATACAAAAGCGTATACTCGAACATTGGTATGCATCACAAATGCAGACATGAGCTACAGCCCAACACTTCAGGGAACCCCATGATGGAGACTGGACCAAAGCCAGATTGTTTGGCATTGATACTGTTGTGAAACACCCTATGGGTGGCAACAGAGCTACTGCATTACGCAGAATGAAATCTAGGTACATATTAGAAGCAGGAAGTCTCGCTCCACATGGTATGAACCAGGGCGAAGAGCTTTACACACACTTGTAAATTAGAAGCTCCTATGTGTAACTCATTTTTCTTTTCTTTTGATGATATTTTTAATGGTCACAAATGTATATATTTCTTTCTGAAGACATATCACATTCATCATCGATATTATTTTCTCCTCTTATAGTGGTTTTCCAAGATGCAACACAAAGAAGACTGTACTTAGGTTGTACTTACGTTACGTTGGTATACTAAATTGTTCTTTTTCTCACTTATAAATATTTGGAAGCTTCCATGCACATCTGCTGGTAGCGTTAAGGAGACTATAGAAGGCGACCCTCATGTGGCAACACATTTTTTTATTCACTGAGGTGGAAGTACGATTTCGTTTTTATTTGGGTACTATACCCTTAAGCACAGCAGCATTTGTTTGTCAGTTTTGAATTAGTGCACTAGACTCTAACAAGAAATTGTTTATCAAAATAAAAATATAATTCAGAAATAAGCCAAACATAGCTGAACAACTGTCATAGAAACTGTACTATACCTAATATATGGTGGCTAAAGTCAATATTATTGGTAAAACTTAGTTTACTAAATAACTGCTTTTGTTCGTCATTGATACATTTTTTGTTGACAAAGAGTTGAGGAGGAATGACAGAATGTGAAGTATTTTGTTTATGTTTACTTGAACGGGTTTTTGCACGTTGTATAAATGCAACGAACATAGAGAAAAACGGGTTATGTGAAAAAGTTTGTCAGATCGAAACGCGCCAGTTTCGTTTAACAAATAAATACAAGTGATAAAATACTACTGGTGTGGCTGTTTTCTCAGGAGTGACAGGCAAGGCAGAATACATGTGGAGCATACATATATATATTCACTGAAAAAACTACAGGTTACAGGGACATTAGAGTTAGGTTCAGATTTCACTGGGTCAAAACATAGAAATTCAGCTGGTATAGTTACCTGAGCTAACTAGAACTTATGCCTCTGCAATGCACTGCTTATGACCTCACATATTGCATCACTCATGACATGGTCAGTGCCATCACTAATGACAACATCCACAGAACCCCTCACACACCCACTCCTACCCCATAGACCCTTAATTAGACCCAATCCCAACCCCACATAACCCCTCACATACCCCTTGACAGACCCATACCAATACTCACACAACCAATGACTCATCCAAAGAGCCACTCACAAATCCACTCACTCAGATAGATACAGCGCATTCCTGCCCTTTCCCTATCACGCAGCGCAGCTAGGTGACTTGCTGAGCTGCGCTGTGTGCCCCTAAGTGTAGTAGAAGGAAGTGCAGTATGGACAGCTTTTTCCCACTGAAGAGTAAAGAGCGGTGCAGCGCGCCCAGATTTTCTCTTTTTTAAACGCCCCTCGGACTGCTGTAAAAGTGATTCCTTTTGCAGACCACAGATGGGCTCTGAGCACCCTCCACAGAATAGTCAAAGGCAGAGGAGTCAGCACAGATATCCTCTTATTTTAAACCCCTCACAGTGTAATAAAAAGCAGTGCAGTGTGTGCACATTAGCTTTCCTGTCAACAGCCCTCATAGAGCAGGGAAAAGCAATGCAATTGGAAAGGGGCGACCACTCGGTCCCCCCGAACGTATGGTAGGGGGCCCGGATCCCCCCGGGAAACCATTTTGGGTGGGGGGCGTGTCTTGGCTGGTATGCCCGAAGCGGCGTAGCCGGGGCGCGCCCGTTCCCGCCCAAGAAGGGTTGTCCTAGACACCTACACCGTTGGCCATGCCCCGTAGGCGTACCAGAGGAGGGTACACGCCCTCCCGAAGAGGAATAAAAGGAGCAACAATCCAAAGAAGCATCCTCTTGTTTCTGTGCTTGGAAGCTGCACCCTCTCGTTGCACGTGAGCCCTAGACGGAACAAGGAGCAATTTTGAGAACTTGTAATTTCTTGTGTTTCTCTTCCAGGAGCCTTCTCTTCACTTCGGACCTCTGGATCCAGGACCTCGTCGAGCAGCTAACCAGCAAAGGTCGAGTATCCGACATCGATGCCTGGAAAGAAGGCCGGAAAGAAGGCAGGGACGGAGCAGATGCTCCGCATGCTGATGAAAGAGATGGCAAGCATGAAAAAGCAAATGGCGGCAATGAACAATACGGGCAGACCAAAGAAGGTCATCGGACCCGCATTGCCGGGAGTAGTCCCCGCAGGGAGAGGTAAAAGGGCCAGGAATAGGGCGGCGGGGGGGGAGGCCCCGGTTCCCGAGTCACCCCCGGCAATCCCAGTTAGTCCAGTCAAGGCCCCGGTGCCGATCCCGGATGCAGGCCAGCCGATTCCGGTGGTAGTTACGCCCACCAGCGAGGAGGAAATGCCTCCGGAGTTGGCCGCCCAGTTGGCCGCATGGCTTGGTAAGAATACCGAGGGTGCAACGGCACCCGGAGACACGGCCAAAGAGGCCAGGTTGCTAATGAAGCAGTTGCGGCAATCGCGAGATGCTGCGAAGGCAAATCTCCCTCTTGTCCCCTCACAGATTCCCTCGGAGGAACCAGCGGCTGGCGGTGGAAAATCAGCGGGAGCAGCTATTGAGTCTGGTAAGCAGCCATTGCCAATGGCAAATGGGGGGTCTTTGCCCTCAAGGAGGGAAAAAGTAGTTCAGCATATTCCACCGGCCATGAAGGAAATGATTTGGGCTGATAAATATGTAAATATGTTTTCGCTCCTGACTGACCATCACGAGATCGAGTATGTTAAGGCTCAGAAGGATTTGTTGCATCCAAGTGCGTGGCGCGCAAAAATGGCGGGCTTCAGGGTAGATGAGACGATCTCTAATTGGGCCAAGGCCTTTGGGATGTTTACTGCTATTATGGGTGAACGTAAGCCAGAAATTTTGAGTGAATTGGCCTGTTATCAGACACGCATAATGGATTTCTATGAGACATATGAGGGCGATCAATGGAGGGGTTATGATAGTAAGTTTCGTAAGGCCAAGGAGCACGATTCGTCTCTGATGTGGGACTGTCTCGACTCCGTCTCTTGGCAGAAGCAACTCTTGCCGGGCACGACGAAGTCGTCCTCGCTCGGCGAGTATGGGTTGGCGCCTTCCCGCCATCAATCGGCGGCGCCCTTTCGAGCAAGCCCCGCTGGTGATCACCAACCCAGGAGTGGTGGGAATGGGGGTAGAAAAGGGGTTTGCTGGAATTTTAACAGAGGCAGGTGCACGAGGCCACAGGGGACATGTAAGTTCAGGCATGAGTGTGCAGGATGCGGACACCCTTCACACCCCGAGAGTTCGTGCAGGGCCAAGAATGGGGATTCCGGGGGTAGAGGAGGTGCCAAACAGGTTTAATATCGGCCAAGGGGTACCACTACCTACTCCCGTAGATATCATGGCAATGATCCCCTGGCTAAACGAATACCCTGATCATGTCTCCGCTGGGGTGTTACGGGACGGCTTCTCGTATGGTTTCCACATCCCGGCGGGGGATTTTCGGGGGGACTCACTGTGTAAGAATCAACTGTCTGTTCAGCAGCACCCGGTGGTGGTAGGAAGCAAGATTGCGAAGGAAGTGGCCCGGGGCCGGGTCGCCGGCCCATATGGGCACCCGCCAGTGCCTAATTTCATTTGTTCACCGTTGGGGGTAGTCCCCAAGAAGGACCCAGGTGAGTTTAGGTTAATTCATAACTTGTCGGCTCCTAGGGGTCTTTCGGTAAACGATGCGATTGATCCAGGAGTCTGTTCGGTGCGGTACGCATCCTTTGATGAGGCCGTCGCTATGTTGAATCGCCTGGGGCCCGGAGCGCTGATGGCTAAATCAGATATTGAATCAGCATTCCGGTTGCTCCCGGTACACCCACAGGATCAGCGTCTGTTAGGTTTTGTGTTTCAAGGACGCTATTACATGGATAGATGTATGCCAATGGGTTGCTCCATCTCTTGTGCTTATTTTGAGAAATTCAGCTGTTTTCTGCAATGGGCGTTCACCAGAGCTACGGGCTACACACAGGTGATGCACTACCTAGATGATTTTTTGTTCTTGGGGCCAGCCGGTGACACGGAATGTGCGCAGGCTTTACTAGGATTTTGCAATCTCATGAAACGATTCGGCGTGCCATTGGCACCGGAAAAAACGGTGGGGCCATCTACTTCACTCGAGTTTCTTGGAATTGAGCTCGATTCAGTGGAGGGATGCTTCCGTTTGCCCAGGGACAAAGTAATGAAATTTAGGGCCTCGCTAGAATTGTGCATTAGCAAGGAAAAGGTGACTCTCCATCAGTTGCGGCAAGCGGTGGGCCAGCTTAACTTTGCCCTCAGAGTGATACCAATGGCCCGCCCATTTTCCCGCTGTATTGAACAAGCCATGGTCGGTCTCAAAGAAGGACACCACCGCACGAGACTGTCTGCAGAGGTTCGCCAGGATATGCGCATATGGTTGGCATTTCTGGCGGATTTCAACGGTCGAGTGGTATGGAGCAAACCACCAGCATCCTCGGACGAGCTGGGTTTATGGACCGACTCGGCAGGCAGCGTGGGTTTTGGCGCCATCTTTGGTAATCGATGGTCGGCGCAAACATGGCCGACGTGGTGGCACACCAGTGGGTTAACAGTTAACATTGGGTTTCTTGAGTTGTTCCCCATTTTTGTGGCCCTGAAGACATGGCCGGACAAGTTCCGTGATCGCTCAGTGGTGTTTTGGTCCGATAACATGACCGTGGTTGAATGCATAAATAGCTAGGCAGCACGCTGCAAGTGGATTTTGAGATTACTAAAGGAAATTGTACTACAGTGCATGAGACTGAACGTTCACTTTAGGGCAAGGCACGTGCCGGGTGTACTGAATCAGGCGGCTGATGCACTCTCTCGTTCCCACATGCAGGCCTTCAGGGGTTATCTACCTTCCGCGGATCTAGTGGCGGCACCATTTCCCGAAGCTCTCTGGTCACTCGGTGCCCTGGATTACAGGACCTCGTGGGAGCCAGCTTAGCCCCCAGGACCTGGAAGGCATACGAAGGAGCGTTTCGTTCCTATTGTGCATTTTTAGGTCCAGCAGGAGGGGATAAGTGGGGGCAGGAGGAGTATGTACTGAAGTTTTTAGTAGCACTCCACAAGGCAGGCCGATCAGCAGCAACGGCCAGTAGGCACCGGGCCGCCATTGCCTTCATGGCGCAGGCGTATGGCATCAGGGACCCTACATCGTCCTTTTTGGTAAAGAGGGCACTGCGAGGGTGGCAACGCCTCGAGGGTCATAGAGTAGACGAGAGGCACCCGATTGGGTTAGAAAGATTGTCCCTGTTGATGGCGGTGCTCCCCGCGACATGTTCCTCCCAGCCCGAAGCTGTGCTATTTCGGGCCGCTATCGCATTAGCATTCCATGGGGCTATGCGGGTGAGCGAGCTGGTGGCAAGAAATAAGAGGGATGTGGGGGGAGGCCTGTGTCGTGAGCACCTCCAGATCAAGGGTGATTCAATGGTAATCACAATCGCCAGGTCTAAAACCGACCAGGGTGCGATGGGGGACAGTATTGTGGTCCAGCGCATGCGAGGGTCCCCCATGTGACCGGTGCAGTGCGTTGAGGAATATCTGGCGCAAAGGGCGGTAGCATGGGGGGGAAGCTTGCTGAGACACACTGACGCCACCCCACTGACAAGGTTTCAGTTTCAGCGGGTGTTAACTTTGGCAATCGCGGCAGCGGGCTTGGACCCGAGCGATTTTGGGACCCATTCCTTCAGGATAGGGGCTGCTACAGAAGCTACAGCCAGGGGTCAGAGTGTGGAAATGGTGAAACAATTGGGGCGATGGTCCTCCAACTGTTATAAAAGGTATGTGCGTTTGCACATGTTGTGAAGCTAATGTCATGCACTCACGCTTCTTGTCTTTTGTTTGGTTTACAGTTTCGCGAGCTTGCGAGGCGGGGCGGACTGTGCAGTCGACCCGACACCTGGGGACCAGCGGTCAAAGACCACCGGCTGAGTGAAAGAGTGGTGTGGGTCGTGGGCCACTCATACGTGAGGCGTGCTGCGGACGTATTCAAAGCAGGTGACATGATTCACGCAGCTGGGGAATACGGGTACAGGGTGACCTTCCACGGAAGGGGCGGGCTCTGTATTGACCAGTTTCAATGTTTTGTCGAGGGTCTGTTAGGGCGGACAAGGTCACCGCCGTCTATAATCATAGTGCATCTGGGAGGCAATGATTTGGTGGCGCTCGGTCGGCGAGTACTCCTCGAGCGGGTTCTATCCACTGTTAGCTGGTTGGCAAAGAGGATTCCGGGGTGCACAATAGCATGGTCACACATGATTCCAAGGAAGGTGTGGCGGGGGGCCCTCTCTGTGTCAGCTTTGAATCATTCAGTAAAGAAAGTCAATAACAAGTTGGGTAGATTGTTTTGTTCAGGACAGTTGCACTGTATTCCCCATGGATGTATTCGGGGGGATAACATGTATCTCGAAGACGGGGTCCATTTGTCTCGGGAGGGGAATGTCTTACTCATAGGAGACTTCATAGCTTGGTTAAGGGGTTTGTGTACTCATGAACTTTAGTAGGAGTGTGGGGGGTCCGGATAGCCGGTCAACTATCCGGCCTGTGGCGGTAAGGTCATGATCGGTGAGCAGTAATTTCAAGATCCCTAGAGGAGGGGCGCCACCCATTATGGATGGGAGCGCCCGGGGGGAGGCGGCCATTGGCCCCTCACACGGGGAGGCAGCACCCACTAAGTATGGGGTCGCCGAAGGGAAGGCGGTCATAGGCCCCTCCCAGGGGAGGAGGCGGCTCGATGCCCCTCCTAGGAATTTCCCGGGGCCAGGATATCCGCGACGGCGGATGTGATGAACAGTGTGGGGTGGGAGGGGGGTCCACGCTACCTTCTAGACACCTCACACGAGTCCTCGGACGACCATTAAGATGGCGTCGAGTTAAATAAGGGGCCCCCGCTAAGACAAGGGAAATTGGAAGTTGGCACAGAGGTACAGTCCTCTGTGCGGCCGCCCCTCACACGTGAGGGGGGAGTTCAGGTAGTAGGGATCTGACACCGGTTACGACCTTGCCGTTGGCCCGTAATGTTAGGATGTACAATTTTTATTTAGAAAGTATGCATTTGCAGGATGTTTAGACTCGGCTAGGAGAACCTTTGTATTAGAGATTTGTTAAGGTTAGCCAATAAACGTGACTGCATCGTAATGTATAAATGAAAAATTGTACATGATATGAAACCGTTATTTTAATGTTTTAATTTTGTTTCATATTTTAATAAATACGGCCGGGAGGGTAACTCCCTCCCGCCTTCCAAAAGTTCAGAACTGCATCCGTCTTCCCATCCTTGGGGATTGTGTTGGGAGGGGGTGAGAGGCATCCCGGCCATATGGAAAGGGGCGACCACTCTGTTCCCCCGAACGTATGGTAGGGGGCCCGGATCCCCCCGGGAAACCATTTTGGGTGGGGGGCGTGTCTTGGCTGGTATGCCCGAAGCGGCGTAGCCGGGGCGCGTCCGTTCCCGCCCAAGAAGGGTTGTCCTAGACACCTACACCGTTGGCCACGCCCCGTAGGCGTACCACAGGAGGGTACACGCCCTCCCGAAGAGGAATAAAAGGAGCAACAATCCAAAGAAGCATCCTCTTGTTTCTGTGCTTGGAAGCTGCACCCTCTCGTTGCACGTGAGCCCTAGACGGAACAAGGAGCAATTTTGACCCACCCACCAACCCCTTATGGCAATGATTAGGAGTGCAATGAAGTTTATTTCCTTTGATAATGTCTTTCTTCTCCAGGGTTTTTTCGTGTATAATAAAGATGTCAATGTTTGAATTGCAATAAAGTGATTTGCGTCATAACATGTTTTCTCACTCAGTTGAGCGGAGTATCACAGTCTAATCGGAAAATGTGTTGCATGTGTAGATAAAGGGATGAATATTTCAATGTTTAGTTTAACCGCTTTTCCGCTCTCTTCATTAGGTTCAAAAAACGTCGTATTTATTTTTTGGTCGGGCGGTAAGGTCATGATCGGTGAGCAGTAATTTCAAGATCCCTAGAGGAGGGGCGCCACCCATTATGGATGGGAGCGCCCGGGGGGAGGCGGCCATTGGCCCCTCACACGGGGAGGCGGCACCCACTAAGTATGGGGTCGCCGAAGGGAAGGCGGTCATAGGCCCCTCCCAGGGGAGGAGGCGGCTCGATGCCCCTCCTAGGAATTTCCCGGGGCCAGGATATCCGCTACGGCGGATGTGATGAACAGTGTGGGGTGGGAGGGGGGTCCACGCTACCTTCTAGACACCTCACACGAGTCCTCGGACGACCATTAAGATGGCGTCGAGTTAAATAAGGGGCCCCCGCTAAGACAAGGGAAATTGGAAGTTGGCACAGAGGTACAGTCCTCTGTGCGCCCGCCCCTCACACGTGAGGGGGGAGTTCTGGTAGTAGGGATCTGACACCGGTTACGACCTTACCGTTGGCCCGTAATGTTAGGATGTACAATTTTTATTTAGAAAGTATGCATTTGCAGGATGGTTAGAACCTTTGTATTAGAGATTTGTTAAGGTTAGCCAATAAACGTGACTGCATCGTAATGTATAAATGAAAAATTGTAAATGATATGAAACCGTTATTTTAATGTTTTAATTTTGTTTCATATTTTAATAAATACGGCCGGGAGGGTAACTGCCTCCCGCCTACCAAAAGTTCAGAACTGCATCCGTCTTCCCATCCTTGGGGATTGTGTTGGGAGGGGGTGAGAGGCATCCCGGCCATAATACAGATTCTCGGTTCTCAGAGATTATTAGTAAGCTGAGCACAAATTTCTCACAAAGTAGCAAAAAGCAGGGCCGTTTTCACAGACATCTTCAAAGTGCAGTAAAAAGCAGAGCAATGTGCACCGATTTCTCACAGTGCAAGGGGCACAGACTACTCATAGTGCAGTACAATGCATGGCCGCACGCACAGATCGCTCATAGTGCAAATAGCCGTGCAGCATGCACTGATTCCACACAGTGCAGTACGATGCAGTGCAGTGTGCACAGATTTCTCATAGTGGAGTAAGATGCAGTGCAGTGTGACAGGTTTCTTATAGTGCAGTAAGATGCTGGGCAGTGTGACAGGGTTCTCATAGCGCAGTAAGATGCAGTGCAGTGTGACAGGTTTCTCATAGTGCAGTAAGATGCAGTGCAGTGTGACAGGTTTCTTATAGTGCAGTAAGATGCAGGGCAGTGTGCACAGATTTCTCACAGTGGAGTATGATGCAGTGCAGTGTGACAGGTTTCTCATAGTGCAGTAAGATGCAGTGCAGTGTGACAGGTTTCTTATAGTGCAGTAAGATGTAGGGCAGTGTGCACAGATTTCTCATAGTGGAGTATGATGCAGTGCAGTGAGACAGGTTTCTCATAGTGCAGTAAGATGCAGTGCAGTGTGCACAGATTTCTCATAGTGGAGTATGATGCAGTGCAGTGTGACAGGTTTCTCATAGTGCAGTAAGATGCAGTGCAGTGTGACAGGTTTCTAATAGTGCAGTAAGATGCAGGGCAGTGTGCACATATTTCTCATAGTGGAGTATGATGCAGTGCAGTGTGACAGGTTTATCACAGTGCAGTAAGATGCAGTGCAGTGTGATAGGTTCCTTATAGTGCAGTAAGATGCAGGGCAGTGTGCACAGATTTCTCATAGTGCAGTAAGATGCAGTGCAGTGTGCATAAATTCACCCTTAAACACACATAATGACCACAAAAGTCCCCAGGGCCGGAAGGAAAGCCCCTTCACCCTCCCAGAGGTCCTCAGGTAGAAGAAGCCAGCTCAGTCCACCCCCTTGCAGTGATTTCTCATAGTGGGGTAAGACGAAGTGCAGTTACACCGATTCCTTATAGTGCAGCAAGGTGCAGTGCAGTGTGCACAGATTTCACACAGTGCAGTTAGATACAGTGCAGTTCACTGACATAGACTTGACATAGTGCAATAAGATACAGTGCACTGCACAGACTCCTCATAATGCAGTCAGATGCAGTGCAGTGTGCACAGATTTCTCACAGTGCAGTAAATAGCATTGCAGTACTACAAATTCCTCATAGTGCTGTAAGGTGCACTGTGGTGTGCACATATTCCTCATAGTGCAGTAAGAGGCGGTACGGCGTTCACAGGTTTCTCAGAGTGTACTACGTTACAGTTCAGTGAGAACAGATTTCTCAGAGGGGAATAAGACGCAGTACAGTGTGCACTGATTTCCCATAGAACACTAAACTGCAGTGCAGTGTGCATAGATTACTCATTGCAGTACAATGCAGTGCAGTGTGCACAGATTTCTCACAGTGCAGTGGCACAGACTTCTCATAGTGCTGTAAGATGCAGTACAGTGTGCACAGATTTCTCATAGTGGAGTATAATGCAGTGCAGTGAGACAGGTTTCTCGTAGTGCAGTAAGATGCAGTGCAGTGTGACAGGTTTCTTATAGTGAAGTAAGATGCAGGGCAGTGTGCACAGATATCTCATAGTGGAGTATGATGCAGTGCAGTGTGACAGATTTCTCATAGTGGAGTACGATGCAGTGCAGTGTGACAGGTTTCTCATAGTGCAGTAAGATGCAGTGTAGTGTGACAGGTTTCTTATAGTGCAGTAAGATGCAGGGCAGTGTGCACAGATTTATCATAGTGGAGTATGATGCAGTGCAGTGTGACAGGTTTCTCATAGTGCAGTAAGATGCAGTGCAGTGTGACAGGTTTCTTACAGTGTAGTAAGATGCAGGGCAGTGTGCACAGATTTCTCATAGTGGAGTATGATGCAGTGCAGTGTGACAGGTTTCTCATAGTGCAGTATGATGCAGTGCAGTGTGACAGGTTTCTCATAGTTCAGTAAGATGCAGTGCAGTGTGCATAAATTCACCCTTCAACACACGTAATGTGCCCAGGGCCAGAAGGAAAGCCCCTTCACCCTCCCAGAGGTCCTCAGGTAGAAGAAGCCAGCTCAGTGCACCCCATTCAGTGATTTCTCATAGTGGAGTAAGACGAAGTGCAGTGACACCGATTCCTTATAGTGCAGCAAGGTGCAGTGCAGTGTGCACAGATTTCACACAATGCAGTTAGATACAGTGCAGTGTTGTAAACGAATCTAGGACCTTAGTGTAATTTTCCCGATTCATGCTATACTTTACCCTATCCTTATATAGGCATAGAAATCATTACCATATTTGGCCTAAGCCTTACAGCCCAAATACAGCAAGGCTACTTCCACTAGGTTGCAAGAATTCACAAGGATTTCTTGGAAAAACCCGCCTTCAGCAGCTAGGAACATCCCCTTGCTTGAATATTAAGTTATCCAAGAAATCCTGGAGTTTTCTAGGAATTGAACCTTTGAGTGACGTTATTAAGTCTAATCATGCGTCAAATTCGGTACCTTCATGGTATAAATATGCCTACATTTGCCCAAACGAACACACAGTGGTTTTGGAGCAGATCGACTAACTACTTGCCCGACGCCCTGCAGCAGCAAGTGCCGAAAGAAGCCGACCCTCCAGCAGACACACTGAGAGACGCTGTTTCTTCTCTTGCCGAGAAATCCAGCTCCAGTGTTTCCACTTACCCTTGCGGGTATCTGGGAGATCGAGTCCTGAGAGAGCGATACAAGACCTCATTCATTCTAAACCAAGGTACGGAGCCGATTAGACCCTTAGAGAATTCTTGATTAGACTCTTGCAGATTCCAGGCAAAAAATACTAAACTTAAAATTACTCCTAAAAACGTATATCTTCCCTCGTGCTAGGCTTAGGTCAGGTACACCGGGGTAGGCGTATTTTAGAAGCACCAGTTGAGTACTTTCAGCCATTCTTTTATCACTGTATGTATTTTATATATTTTAGGCAACTTATGGCTTAAGAAACCATATCATGCTTTTACAGTACTACTTTATAATACTGTTCCTATTATATGCCCTGTACTTTATAACCAGCATTACTATTGTAGCAGTACATTTCTCAAACTTGAGATAGAAGACTGTTCAATAAATACCTTTTATTGAAAACGCCAGTCTCTCTAATTTCTCAGCAACTCGGGTGAAACGAAGCATGCACGATTGACTGAGTAAAATAGTTATCTACTGTTTCCGCGACTCTGAAGATTGATTTCTTATTCTTGGGAAAGAAAGTTGTCGTGTTATATGGTTGTCAGAGACTAATCCCTTCTTGTACTTTCGAGAAAGTTTCTAGTGACCTCTGAGCTAGCTGGCACACACAATTAAGTTTAGTATATTCGGTAGAGAACTAGTCGACCTCAGTCCTACGTCTAAGCTGCAGGATATATTATTCCAATGCGCAGAGCCTATTGGGAATATAGGAACTACACTACAGCAGTGCACTGACATAGACTTGTCATAGTGCAATAAGATGCAGTGCACTGCACAGACTCCTCATAATGCAGTCAGACGCAGTGCAGTGTGCACAGGTTTCTCACAGTGCAGTAAATAGCATTGCAGTACTCCGAATTCCTCATAGTGCTGTAAGGTGCACTGTGGTGTGCACAGATTCCTCATAGTGCAGTAAGAGGCGGAGAAGCGTTCACAGGTTTCACAGAGTGTACTACATTACAGTGCAGTGTGAACAGATTTCTCAGAGTGGAATAAGACGCAGCACAGTGTGCACATATTTCTCATAAAACACTAAACTGCAGTGCAGTGTGCATAGATTACTCATTGCAGTACAATGCAGTGCAGTGTGCACAGATTTCTCACAGTGCAGTGGCACAGACTTCTCATAGTGCTGTAAAATGCAGTACAGTGTGCACAATTTCCTCAGTGCTGTAGGATGCAGTGATGTGTGCACAGCTTTCTTATAGTAGTAAGATGCAGTGTGCACATATTTCTCAGTGTAGTAAGATGCAGTGCAGTGCGCATATAATCCTCACAGTACAGTAAGAAACAATGCAGTGTGCATAGATAATTCATAGTGCAGTAAGATGCAGTGCAGCATGTACAGACTGCTCATAGTGCAGTATATACAGTGCAGCGTGCAGAGATTTCTCACAGTGTTGTATGATGCAGGGAGGCGTGGACAGATTTCTCACATTACAGTAAGATGTAGTGTAGAGTGCAAAGATTCTTCACAGTGTTGTAAAGATGCAGTGCAGCAGCACATATTCCTCATGCAGTAAAATGCAGGGCAACATGCAGTGATTTCCATCGTGCAGTGAGATGCTGTGCAGAGATTACTCATAGTGCAGTCAGTTGCCTTGTGTCACTAGGAACCCTGTTATTTTTAACTATAACCAGGGACCGAAAAAGGGAAGAAAAGAAATGAAAGGGAAGGGAAGCAGAAGGAACATCATTTACGTATTGGCAAGGATTCCTTCAATGACTCCTTATACTGGATACATTGAAGGAATAGTGTATAGAGAGCCACATTTTCAATGATGTTGGGTAACAATAATTATGTTTAATACCTTGATTAATTACCTTCCACCCGATTTAGTCATCTCAGAGATAAAGAACTCCTTGCCAATACGTAAGTGTCTATGTATTTTAATTAAGAGTTTTAGCTGAGCTAAAAGTTCAGGAACTGACATTTTATCAATGTCTGGATGTGGTGTGTAGCTGGCTAGAACCGGCCACGTTGCTCCTGGTCTACCTAGTGGACCGAGCCTGGTGATGTGATCATTATGTTTTAGGGCGCCTTTAAACCAGAGCAGGTGCTCTTGGTATTTTAGTGGAATTTCAATCTCCTCGAACAGAGTGTATTCATCCGGAGGTTCCTCTATTTTGTAATAGTGGAAGTCTTTTGTCGTAGGGTGTGCTGCTGGAAAATGTATCCATGAATAGAATACCTCTGTCTGCCGATATTCATGTGCCTCTATCACGAATATGACTGTACCACCTCGTGCTGTCAGTCCATTTTCTATAAGTTTTAGAGTTATAGTTCTTCTTACATTGCCCGGAATGATTATAGCATCCGGGTCGGTTTCATGGAGACTTGTGTCTTCCTCTAAGAGTCGAGCTGCTATTCTTGCTCGCTCCCTTTCTTCGTCACTTTCTGCCATTTAACTGACTGAAAGTTTTCTGTTGCAGATCGAGTTTCAAGGAAACAAAGATTAGGTGCACAATATTTTGGAACACTGTATCTTTCAACGTTGATCAAACCAAAAACTAATACATAGGATTCTCATCCTATAGGTTCCGGCGGATATTAACCTTTCACCCACTCCAGACGTCTATTGGAGTTTTTACGGGGAAAGGGTTCTGTGTGAAAAAGCACAACTGAGTTACTCTAGTGTCTTGCGTTAGATTATCGCCTTACCAAAATTTGGGCGCCATGTAGTGTAGTTCCAATTTTTCCAATAGGCTCTGCGCATTGGAATAACATAAACAGCAGTGTAGACGTAGGACTAAGGTCATCTAGGTCTCTACTGACTATGTTAAACTTAATTTAGGTTTCCGCCAGCTAGCTCAGAGATCACTGGAAACTTTCTAGAATGAATAGGGAGGGACAAGCTCCCCTGGCTCAGACAAGGGATTCAGTTTCCGACAAACCATAAACATGACAACTTTGCTCCCTCAGAATAAGAGTGTATCTCTAGAGTTGTGTGAAAACAATAGACAGCTATTTCACTCAGTCAGCAGTGCATACTTAGTTTCACCAGAATGCAGAGAGATAGAAAGACGGGCGTTTTTCAATAAAAGGTGTTATTTATTGAGCAGTCCTCTTTCTCATGCAAGAGAAATGAATTGTCACAATTGCAATACTTAAAGTAAAGTAAAGTGCGTACAGTAAAAGTAGTATTATAAAATAATACTGTAAAAGCATTGATATGGTTTCTTAGCCATATGATACTTTAAAATGGATAAAATATATACAAACATAAATACATTGACTAACGTACTCAACTGGTGCTTCTAACTAAGCCTACCCCGGTGTACCTGACCTAAGCCTAATACGTGGGATGGGACGAGTAAGTAGCAGTTTTAAGTTAAGTTGGTTAAGATAATTTTGCCAAGAATCTGCATCAAGAATTCTCTTAAGGGTTTAGTCAGCTCCGTACCTTGGTAATAGAATGTGGGAGGTCTGGTATCTCTTTCCTCAGGATTCGATATTCCAGCAACCCGCAAGGGTAGGCTGGAAACACCGGAGCTGGATTTTCTCGGCTGGAGAAAAAGACAGGGTCTCTTTCAGTGCATCAAACAGGAGGGTCGGCTTTCGTGGGCACTCGAATCAGCTGGGCTCTCGGGCAAGTAGATGGCCGCTCTGCTCCAAACCACCGTGTGTTTGCTTAAGGCAACTGTTGGTATTTTATACCTGGAAGGTGCCGAGTTCGACGTAAGGTTGGACATAAGACGTCACTAAGAAGCTGGGTGAAAAATTTATTGTATTTAGTTAATTAAAACCTTTACAATATTGTAACATAAAACACATGAATTAAAAAGAGTGCAAAGTCTCAAATAGTTAAAAGGAAACTTTCTAAGAATCCATGTAATTGGAATGTTTGTGAGAGGGGGGTTCAGTGGATTAGTTCATTATACATTCACGCATCCGGCTTCAGAGCTTTAGTATTGTGTTTCTCAGTATTTTGTATTATCTGAAATGACTTTTGACAGAATCTTGCAGCTCTACAAGCTGTCTGCAATTGTTGGCTGTTCAGTGCTAGCATGACAGCCGAGCGGCATGATCTGATTTTAAAAAAAACGAATGAGTGAAGGAGAAAGTAGCGTCTCAGATTTTTCAGAGAGGGGCAGATGCAAAGTATGTGCAACAATTATTCTTCCTTTTGTCCACATAGTCTGCAGTCAGTGGTCGACCATGTTTGCTTCCATGCTGGTGTATGTTCTTTTAAGGTGGAGGTGCCCAGCCGTAGATTTAGAAGAGTCTTTTGGGCGGCCATGGATATATGGTTGACTAAGTAAGGTTGAGGCTCCATTTTCCCATACGTGGCCAACACCGTCCACCCGTGATTTTTGTTCGCTATTGCTGCTTTATCTAATAGCCATGATCTTTGCTTTGTGGCTCCGTTGGTCACTTTTTTAAAAGCCGCGAAGGTTTGTTTGTATTCCATGCCTTTTCCAGATTGAGTTCTGACAGGGCATTCGCGCATACTGTGTTCCAGTCATTTTTTGAATTTCTCTGGTGCTTCATCTCCGTCCAACACAAACCCATGAGCGTGTCTTCTTGAGCTGCTCTTAGTTTCCAACATATTTTTAAAATAGCCGCTTGTCTGACTTGGTGCGGATTTGTTAGGCCAAATTCCAGGCGGATCTGCGATTGGGATACGAACCTCGGGATGTGGAAAATATGTTTGAACAGCTCTGACTGTTGCGTGTTCAAGAAGTTTGCATCCTTACACCTGTACAATTCCGACCCGTAAGTTAGAGATGGTAGAAACTTGGCAGCTATTACCTTCAACAGGTGCGAGTTGGAGGGGCAATTCAATTTTGTTTTCAGTAGGTTTAGTGCAAAACGTAATTTGTTTGCCAGAGCCTTGACGTCACTAAGAACTAACAGTTCTTTCTGGACTTCAGGAGTTCTTGTTTGAATCATAACAAAAGCAGGGGGGTTTTCCCGGGCTGCTGGAGTCTTGGTTTGTTTAAAGAACGCGTTGTGCTTTCTAGGAGTTGATGGGAGTAGCCGTACTGTGCTTTGGATTGCATGGGCTATTACTGAATATGAATCTGATTCTTATGCCTTTATCAGGATATTATTGATTATAACCTCACAAGGGCATAAATCTGGAATATAGAATTAGGGTCCTAGATATGAACAAGACAATGAGACGGGCCCGCTCTCCATTTTTAACCTCAACCTCCGAGAGAAAAAACAAATCTCAACCATGCAGCAGTGCCACCCATCGCTGCCTTTAATGCAACTTCAACGAGACTCCTTGAAGTTCTTTCAGTCTCATCATGTCAGAACTGGAGCATTTTCAATATTATATACAAGGAAGCGTAGATGTTGCTTATTAATCTTATGCCACTAATAACCACTGACAAAGCCAATAGTCCTGGCTTGTTCTAGGTGTAATTTTACTTCTTGTAATATTTATCTGGAGGCAATGACCGTTTTTTTTCATCCCACTTAAAGCCCTGCTGTCGGTCAGTTTGTTGGCCGTTTTTTGACTAGCTGTTGACCTGCTTTATGGTCGGGTGAGCCGGTTTTTACTTTTGGTTTTTATGATATTAATGCAAACATTGCCTGCAGCAAACTCAAATCAGTGTAGTCCTTCCATACCTTACAAAAAACGTATACAGCATGTGCTTACAAGTTGAAAACTGCGCTAGTTTGCAAACATGGGACACTTTTCTAGCTAAGTAACTCCCTAATGGGGGCCCCTTTTAGTTTGGTGCAGAGGCCTATTTTCTGTCCCATTCTGATGCTGCATGTCAGGCAGGGCCACTGGAATTATGCGATTGTGCGGTGGCGGCGATTGCTGCATAATTATGCATTTGACACATTTTACCAACTAATCCATCAGCTGCTGCATAATCTACACATTTTAACAACAAAATTGTTTTATATCTCAAACAGTTAAAAAGTTACTAAAAATGCAGCAACACGTCTTGCCGCATGTCGAAAGGCCCTTTGAAAAGCTGGAATAGTCAACTTTCTGTTTCCCACTACTAAATGTGGGTATTAAATGGTTACTAATGAGGTGCAACCAGTGCCCAAACAGTGTTACCAAGTTTAAAAATAGCAAAAAAATGAAGTAAGAATATTTGGAAATGTGCCGGGTTATGCCGCATAATTTGCCTTTTTGTTGCCACATAATTTACTCACCCTGCCACATAATTTAACCCTTTCCTGCCACATAATTCCAGGGATCCTGCTGTTAGGGTAATCCATGGCAGTGATTTTGTTCCCATTTATATTTCTCATGCTTTACTGATTCTTGCACTCCCCAAGAGGGCTAGCTCTTTACAGCATGTGTGTTTGTGTATTTTATTTCACAGCATATTACTATTCCATTATGCACCCATTGTACTGAGTCACCTCCAGGTGTTTATAACAGGCTCCAGTTGAGGACTTTGGTGCTGAGGCTGTTGGTAGTACAGCATTCACACTGTGCCTGTCTGTGGGTCAAAAAGGTGTTCAGATTACATGACCATTCAAAATATGGCCTCTGTGCAGAGCATAAAGAGCAATGGTCCTGCATTCCAGTTGTGATGGCAAACTTGTGTTGACAAATGAAAAAATGATCTGCCAGCCAGCAATGGGGTACAAAAGGGGATGATTGGCGGAGCGTTTGAGCAAATCAAACACTCACCCCCAGTCAACTGATCTGGGTTTAATCCATCACTTTAGCTCACTGCGCCACCCCAGTTCAGACATGGCCATATGCAAATCAGTCTGACCCTGTGCCCCATGGGAACAGTCCAGCCCGAACTGCCAAATCCATGTCTTCCCTGTACCGGAAACAAGCATCCTGGGACCGGTTTCTGGCATTTCAGCCATCATCAGCCAGGCTAGCTTGAATCCAGTGGCAGAGTGAGCAAGGGACACACGTCTGAGCATACCCTGCCACACTTAGGGCGAACAAAGCGAAACAAAAGGGGGTGATGGACGGAGCGCTTGAGCAAATCAAACACTCACCCCCAGTCAACTGATCTGGGTTTAATCCATCACCATTCTTTAGCTCACTCCACCACCCCAGTTCAGACATGGCCATATGCAAATCAGTCTGACCTTGTGCCTCATGGGAACAGTCCAGCCCGAACTGCCAAACTTGTATTGGCAATTGAAAAATTTATCTGCCAGCCAGCAATGGGGGGCTGGGAATCATGCTCTGCTTGCTCACACGTGTGGTGACACAAAAAGCGTTACAGTCCATGGGGGGCACTTACATTACAGGCACTACGTACCCATGGTACAATATACTAGGGACATATGGGCTTGTTAACTTATTCCAATTGTGTGTAAACCAATATGAAATACACATTTTAAGGGTCAGAGCACTGGCCGTGAGGTCTGATTGGCAGGACTCAGTGCACCAGAATCAAACAGCCAGCAGCATCAGTCCAAAGGATTGGGTGATCATGCAAACACTCACAGCAGCACACCTAAACAACCGGCAAGCACCCATTTACATACTCTTCACGGAAGGCAGTGCCTAGTGTCCTGCCACCTACATCCCGCCACATCATAACCTCTGTGTGAGATTGCACACCCCTAAAGACCAAAGTCTTTTTACTCAGTCATGCCTGCCTAAACTGTTCCATAACCAGTTATCCATCCACACATCCACCCCAAACACTGTCCGACGCCCTTGGGCAAAGTTAGTGCTTTACAAGTTTTATATTCATTCATTCATTCATGGTATCTAGCTGTATGTTCTATTACCCCAACCACAAACCATCCCTTATCTGCGTCATCAGTTGGAAAATCTCAATAAGGTTTAATTCTGCCCGAATCCAAAACACCACAGCCCCAAACCTGGAGTCATGCCATAGTCCACAGCCACCAGAGTCCCATACCTAGCAAGGGAAGCGCGATGTTCCTTACTTCACATCCTTTCACCCCCTCCACCCCACAAATGGAACACATCCACACCTGACATCCATACCCCCCGGACACAGGAACCCCCACTTTATTAGTAGGTGTGCTGCTGAGAGAATCAGCATTTACTTTTTCATTTTTGACTGTATCTTTCTTTTATATAGCACGTCATTCCATCCTTTAGCTACTTGCACCCATTGAAATGCTATGTGTTTTTACCTATTTCAGATGAATTGATGGGTGGGTTGGCATAGTTAGGGCTCTAACATACGAATTACAACTGACACATCTGTCAAGGGTACATTTGGGGTTGATTCACAATAACAGCCTCACAGGTTTAACCTCTTGTTTTTTGGTTGGGATCACCTGCATCACATAGAGATTTGCTTGGCAGGGAGATGAAAAGGAGGCCATCCATAAGGTTACCATATTTTTAAAAGGTAAACCTGGATCACACAAAGTCTCAAGGATCGTTTGGTATTTTATCACTTTCACGTGTGTGATATCTATTTCTGAGACCAAGTCTGAGATTTTAATGATACAAAATGGAACATTGATTTCTTTAACTTTTTAGGTCTCGCCTAGCGAATGCAGCGCATGTGCTGCTTCGCCTTGGGGAGACTATTGTTGTGGGTTTGGTGCGCGAAGAGAGACAAACCATGTACACACCCGGCCTGCTCGGACAAGAGCTGTGCACGCGCACGGCGTGTCTTTGGCTGATGGCCCCCTGAGTTTCTCTGCAGCAGACTCTCCTATCTGGAACCAGGCAGGGCCCTCTCACCCCTACGGACTCCGGCCCACTGCCTGCTTTGTGACTTCTCACCACCAGCGGGGCTCTCAGGACCACTGCAGTATAGCTGCAGCTCACTCTGACGGGAGCAGGTAAAAGAGGCTCTGGAGTTCGGCTCCGAGTCTGTGCAGGGAGAGTCTTCGGCAGCCGGGGGTGGGCAGGCTGGATACAGCTCACCGAACCTGGGCTTGCATGAGTTATTTGGTATGTCCTTCCTTACAGCCATCTGTCTTATTTCTTTCCATTTAAACCTCCCTGTCCTTTCCACTACTCCTCCTGTTTCCACTCCTGCTCTGAAAGGGTCGTACAAAATATATCTCTCAATAAGCCCCCTTCTGCGCCTCTGTTCCGCTTCTTTTTTTCACGTTGCTTATTCCTCTTTAGTGAATGTTTAGTCCCCCAACCCCTTCACACCTGTAATTCTCTCATTAACTCTGAGCACTCGCAACGCCTTCTCCCGCCCTCTCGCGCCTTCCACACTCCCTTCCCTTTCTCTCTGCTTCCAACTTCTCCTGTAAAGAGCACACGCGTCCCTTTCCCCATGAGCAACCCACTCTGTGTTTCTCTGTTGTGATTCTGGCATTTGTAGTTCTGAATTTATAATGAGCGTACTAAATGTGAAGAAAACAGAACTGACAGTCAATAATGTGGGATTTTGACTAGTGGACATGTAGTGCCAAACTTCACTCACAGCAGAGGCACAGCTAGTTTATCAGCAATGCAAGCGTGTTTCACATGCACAGGGCACTTAGCGCATGGGCAGCAAGTAGGCAATATTTCCGACGCAGGGGCCCCCACATGGTCCATGTCCATGGGGGACGGGTGGACCACACTCCCCAGTACTACAGCTCAGCAGGCAGGTTTCTTCAGGGCTCTGGCAGTGGCACAGACTGCCCCCCTCGATGTTGGCCCCAGCACGTGCTGGATGGTCAGCCAGGGTGGTCCTCACTCCACTGGGGGCCACAGCTCCCCCCTACTTCTTCCCCAAACCGCACTGTGCAACAGCCTGTGGCAGCGATCACCAAGGCAGGGGAGCCAGTATCTTCTCACCATCACCGCCACCAATGAGGCACAGGCCATCCCCACTGAAAGCCACTTCAAATGGTGGCCATCAGGCGTCCAGACAAACTCCGCTGTCGCCCTGAAGTGTCTTATGCTGATTAAAGGATGTGAACAGCAGCATTAGGTAGGATTACAGGATCTGGCCAGCCGGGGGGTTAAGAGCTGTCAGGCATGTTGACTGGCTGCGCCCCCATGTCTTCACCTTTTTACTTTTTATTCAAGCATGTCATCATTCAGAGGACTAGAACAAGCAAAGGCAAAGCAAATAGTTCTAGCTTAAAATTCAAAATGCAAGCAAGGTCTATTGCCTTTGCCATAGCTTTAGATTGAATTAGGGTCCAGTGTTCACTTGCCCCTTGACACAAGGGAAAGGTTGATGCTCTGATGTTCTGGGACAGCAGTCAAATTGAAGGACTGTTGTGAGCACTGTGGCAGTTTTCATTTAGGCAGTTTACTTTCATGCAGTTAGCCTTTCCTCTATCTCTATTAGAGAGTGAAGTTCCTCAAGCACATGCAAAATAAAAGCTGATCTCATCATGGCCAGCAACCTGTAGTCTGACATATTTCTGTTCAGGTTAATGTGTGTAGCCATTTGAAGATGGCCCCTTACATAGTAAGCTTCTAGTTTACAAATATTGAGGCTCAATGTCACCATTTGGATGGTGCTGATGCATTTACATCATGTTTAGTTTAGTTTTAGAAAAGATTTACTGTCTAGTGATTAGGAGAGGTTTTCGTGCTAGAATTATCGCCAGACCAGATTCACACCAGATTGCCAAATCGACCAATTGGGAACTGATTACAGATACTGTGCAGAAAGTGTCCTTCACCGAGAGCACACATCCTGCTTCTGCAGCAGAGCTCTGAATCTGCAGGCAGCTGTTCAAAGCATATTTACCGTGTGATCCATCCTAAGAAACCTGTATGGCAGGTTTGCTATTTCATGCTTTGGATGAGGTTTAGCATAGTCCAAGAAATAGCTTTAGTGTGTTAGGATGTCAGAAACTCTACAACAATGTTAGAAATATTTACCTTGTTTTTCCTGAGCGTTACATGGTTAAGCACGAGACTAAAGGTTTTTAAATAAACATTTTAAACCACATCTCATTTCTTAGGTTGAGTGTCGTATTCATAAACAAAAGACTGTTTGGATTGCCACTGTATCTCTGAGCTAATCTAATAAGCATTTGCAATGCAATAGGTCTCGCATTTGCAAGAGTTTGAGCTATTGGCATTGTAAATGACAATGCCTTTTATTTATGTGTTTTGAAAACCTACAAGCGCTGGGTAAACACGCACTTTGTATTTATTGTCGTTACATACGAGAAGCAAGGCTGGCAGTAACTGCGCCTCTTTTACTGCCAGCCTTGCTTCTTAAAAGCAAGGACTATAAGAACGCTTGCAGGTTTTAAAACATATAGATAAATGCCAATAGCACAAACTCTCGCAATGGCGAGATCTGTTGCAATGCAAATTCTTGTTGTATTTGAGGCCACACACGCCATGTTTCTTTTCTCGTCTTGTTCCAGCTCTCGTAATCCATGGTCATAAATTGTCCAGAGTCTATTTCACTATTGGTTGACTCTGGTGTTTCTGGTTCTCAATGCTCTTTACCTTACTGATTTTTCCCCATTTGGGCATCTGGCTTAGTCTTTTGTAGTCCTGAATTCCAATGGCTTTTGAGAACTGCAGTTTCACCCGAATCACTGTGACTGCACCTGTTGCATTGCATTCGGTTATTGTTTTTTTCTTCTGTTGTCTTTTCCTCAGTTAATATTCCACAAGTTTGGAAAAGGTTCGATTTTATGTGGGCGACGGATGCCTCACATTTAGAAGTGTGGGGTGGCGCGGACGTTTATAGTTTAAATCCCTAAAGGTCCTGGTGGTGCACATCCAAAGACGATGGCTACGCCCTTTCATGCTACCCACCATGACACATGACCAAGGGGTCCTAATGTACAAAGTCATAACATGGAACGTCAATGGCCTGAATGATCGCACACAAACTGAGGTCGCGCTGTGCCGGGCCAGGGCCCTGGGCCCTGCTGCACCCCTCCTCCAAGAGACCACCTCCTGAGCCGTAATTGCGCTTTCCTGGGCTGTTTTGGTTGCAACCGTCTACCACGCTGGGTTTACTATGGGATCTAGAGGTGAGGCAAACCGGTTGCATAAAATATTCACATCGGTGGCAGGTGCGGCTCATGCAGGTAAGAGCAGTAGGGCCGAGTTGGGGGGGGTGGGGGATTCAACAGACGCCCACGAGGGAAAATTAAATAAATAATTACCCCAATCCTGAGAGGTCTTACAAGTGCATCGCTGCAGTCCCAGATGGATACACTATAATTAGGGAGAAACTTCAATAGTATCATGTGGCCGTCCTTCAACATTAAAGACATGAGAGCCAGACAGACAGAGATGGCATGAGGCGACTGGATGGGCTCGCGGGCAGACTATGGACGGAGATACCTACATCATGGTGAAGGAACTCCTCTTGGCCGCACAGGACCTACCCACAATCAATCAATCAGGGAATTATAAGCGCGCTGGTCACCCATGAGGGTCTCAAGGCGCTGAGGGAGGGTCCGCAGATCGGTTCCTTGAGGGTCTTCCTGAAGGTGTTCAGGGAGGGGGAGCGTCTGATGTCTGCCTGTAGTTCGTTCCACAGGGAATGGACCAGGTCCAAATGGCTACAAGTAGAATTCTACCAGAAATTAGCCCGCCTCACAATTCCCCAGACGATGGAGATGTTTAACAAGGCCTCAGGGCTCGGAACCCTCCCCCCAATTCATGGAACACCACTGTGGTGGGGCTTCCTAAATCAAACAAACCATTGACAGATTGAGCCTCCTACAGGCTGACCAGAATAATGAGGCTGAGAGACTGGCAAAGGCACTCACCGTTCTGATTAACCACAATCAGAATGGCTTCATGCCGGCGAGGTGAACGAGACACAGCATTCACGGACTCCACAGTAGACTAGCAAGAGCCGGTGAGATATCTAAATCGACAATATTAACGCAGCAGGACTTTGAGAAGATCTCCGCTCAGTCGAATGGCCATTCCTTCACTCTGTCTTGGAGACCATGATTTTTGGCACCTTCTTCCCAAAGTGCGTACACCTACTACATAATAATCCATGGGTGAAGGTGAGAGTTAATGGCATTTTTTCTAGACAGGGTTTCCCTGCTTCTATGTCTCGTTGCCCTTGTGTCAGAGCCATTGGCCAAATGTGTTGGACGCAATGCCCAGCTGTGGGGTTTGAGGAGGGCACGGGGTGCAGAGCACCATTTCTTCCTGTATGCAGATGGTGGCCTGATGTTCATGCAGGAACCTGAGGTCTCGATTTCCTAATTAACACATATGATGCAGGTACATGGAGATGCTTCAGGAATCGAGTTAACTTGGGTTTGATTTTAATTTGATTTGATTTTAAAATGTATAAAGCGCAACGAATGCCCGGAGGCGTCTTGGCGCTAACACTAAAAAATTATTTTTTAAAAATCGACGTCAAAGCAGAGGTAGGTGCATTAGATGTCTGTTTGGTAGGTACATTAGATGTCTGTTTGAAAGAGCCAGGTTTTTAGAGATTTCCTGAACATGATGAGGTTCGGACTATTTTTGATCGTGATGGGTAGGCTGTTCCAGAGTTTAGTCACTCTTACCAAGAAACACCTGCCACCCCAGCGAACCTGTTTAAATCTGGGTGCTTGCAGCAGCTTCTGATGAACTGATCTAAGATTCCTAGAAGGAGCATAGCACTTTATTCTGGAGGTCAGATAGAGGGGACCTCTACCATGAAGTGCATTAAATGTGATGCAAACTGCCTTGAAAGCTATTCTTTTCCGGACAGGTAGCCAATGGAGTGCCACCTGTCGCTGGGCCACTGATTCATGCCTAGGAATGTTCAGGATTAAGTGGAGAAGTGTGGCTCAAGTGGTTGGAGCGGCAGACCCTGATGCAGAGGTCTGGCCCGGACAAGGGTTCAATTCCCCGCCTCGGCGGGTCTTGGGCTCAAATTTCCCCGGACCTGACAATTCTCGCCTTGGTGCCTATTTCAATCATGGAGTCCCACTCTGTAACTCTGGGCAATAGCTTGCTTAACCTCCACAACGGCCCCTCGCAGCGGGATTCCTGGCTTTCACCTTGGGGATGCCCAGTAATGGATTATCTCGCAGGGGAATACCAGGATGGGTTCCCTAAGCAAGCGCTGGGACGCTTTCGGGCAGCCATGCGCTCTACAAATCAAATTTCATTTCATTTCATCTGGCAGCTGCATTCTGCAGACATTGAAGCTTTGGCAAATATTGATTTTGAATCCCAAGATACAGGGCTTTGCCATAGTCCAACCTGGATATTGCAAGGGCAATTACCACTTTTTTCAGGGTCTCAGGGGGAATAATAGCTCGGATCTTTCTAATCAGCTTAAGAATGGCCCAGAACCTTGCTGTAAGGACATTGAACCGATCATCAAAGATCGCCCCGAGATTTCTGACTTTAGAGACCGGTTGGGGAGACTCACCAGCTCAGTAGGCCACCGTTCAGGCGACCAGCCCAGAGGATTAGTTCCCAAAAGCAAAACCTCTGTTTTTTTTTTTCTTTTGCCCTCATAACCACTGTGTAGACCAGTGCCAAAAAGGAATCAACGGAGAATAACTGACTCAGTTAAAACTGGTGGGGACACATATCTTGAAGGCCATCTATCCAACAGTCTTCCACCGTAATCCGAAGATGCACTAGATCTTAATTTGCCATCCCGCAGCAAATCTCGGAGTAGTTTTAGCAGCCATATAGGAGCCGGGCATGAACCGGGTAGCAGCTGTTCCAATGGTGCTGAACACAAAGAGCACCTTAGGAGATCAATCATTGGATTCGGGGGGAAAAACCCCGAATATATCACCGAGACCACTTTAGCAGATGCCAAAATGCCCTTTTTTTTGCGATTTCCAGATCTAGCCAAATCCATGACTGATGTCCGCAATACAGAGTCTTGCCAGTCTCTAAAGGTAGGAGGTGAGGAGTCCTTCCATTTCCTGCAGATCTCTCTTCTTGCGAGCAGGATGGAATAAAAAACTAAACATTTAGGTAGATGTTGTACTCCTTCCAACACTCCAAAAATAATCAGGGACAGATCCATTGTGACATGTCTTCCTAAAGACTCAGTGAGGCAGTTGCTGATATCCTGCCAAAAAGCTGTTAGTATCGGGCATTCCAAAAACATATGTGTATCCGAAGCAGCAATTTGACCACATTTTGCGCAGGACACTGTCTGACCTCCTGTAAATTTAGAGAGTCTTGAGGGGGAGTAATACGCCCTATAAAGGGTAAAGATGTGATTTCTGCGAAGCCATGATGGCTTGACGATACTCCACAAGAGCTCAAAAGAAGATTTCCAAAGCGTTTGTAAGTTCATATCCCTCAGAACAGAACCCCATACTGACTCTGGTAAAACGAAGTCTCCATCTACCTCCTCCATTATAGAGTTGTACCATCTAGATATTTCCTTCTTTTCTGGCCCTCTGTTTAGTAGATCGGAGATAAGGGGACTATGTCCACCCAGTTTGAACTAATTTTTATTAGCAGGAGATGTTTTATAGGCTACTGTCCAACTATAAATCTGAATATATTTGAAGCGTGAAAAGTTAGAACCAATCTTGGCTTGCAAATATTCCCATGAAAATAAATCTCCCTCGTAGAAAAGGTCCCCCAAACCTCCATGCCCGCCTCCCTCAAAGGGACTGCCAAACCGGGCTTTCAGGTAGGTCCCACAACTGAGTTTTTTCGCAAAAGTAGTTTACTTTTATAGCTTTCATGATTTCTGCCCATGTTCGTGCAAGACCCTGTAGGATCTTCAGTTTAATTTTTTTTAAAAACTTAGGATTTCCAAACTTACAAAGAAAACTAGAGTGATTGATATTTTCCCCCTCCAACATTGCTGCATACATCATACCCACCCCCAAGGAGTCAGGATTCTTTAACAACATCCTTGAGTGGGATAATTGAAAGGCCCAGGCATATATTTTTAAATCTGGAGCCGCCAACCCTCCCTTTTCACGTCGCCGTCTTAGTTTTTTCTAGGCAATTCGTGGAAGATGGTTGTGCCAAATAAAAGAAGAGATGTTTGATTGAAATTTAGCTAAGATTTTTTGATCAAAATATAGGGGAATGGTATTAAATAAAAAAGAAATCTTTGGGAGAATAGACATTTTGATAAAATTGACCCTACCTATTAATGAGAGGGGGAGATGTAGCCAAGATTGAAGAAGCTTACGACAGTCTTTAAGTACTGTGGATAAATTAACTTGGACTATTTTATTTATGTCTTTTACAATTGTTAAACCTAAGTAACGCATAGAGGTGCTGGGATGAAGTTCTGTAGGTGGATTCTCATCATTCCAGATAAGCATTTCGGTTTTGGCTGCGTTTATCTCATACCCCGACACCTGTCCAAAAGTGCTAGCCAGCTTCACTATGGCAGGGAGAGCCGTAACGGCCTCTGATGTTAAAATAAGTACATCGTCGGCATATAATGCCACCTTCCTCGTCCAGCCTTGATAATGAAAAGGTTTAATGGCGGGCTCCTCCCTTAAATATTGCGCAAAAGGTTCGATGTAAAAATCAAAAAGTAAGGGGGAGAGTGGACAGCCCTGTCGAGTTCCCCTGGTGATAGAAAAAGGGCTTGATAATTCCATTAACGAGAAGAGATGCCGAGGGATTGCTGTACAAGAGACTGATCACCCTACGAAAACCATCCCCCACACCAAACTTGGCCAGGGCCTCCGACAGGTAAACCCAATTAACCTTGTCGAAAACCTTGGTTGCGTCCAGCGTCAGGGCTGCCAATGGGAGCTTATTAGATGTTGCTATATCTATGGCACCAATTAGATCAAAGGTCAATTCATATAGTTGTCTTCCCTTTAAGAATCCCTTTTGATCCAGATGAAAGACAGATGGTGCGATATTGGCCAATCTTGATGATAAAACCGTGGTAAAGATTTTATAGTCCACATTCAGAATGGATATTGGCCTATACGACCCACATTCTTCCTTCGGTTTACCTGGTTTTAAGATAACGGTAATAGAGGCACCATCCCAAGATGTTGGAGGAGACATACCTTCTAAGAGAATTTGGTTAAACAACTTTGTAAGAAAAGGCGCAATCTCTGAGTCTAAGAATTTATATAACTCAGCCGGAAGGCCATCGGGACCCGATGCTTTCCCCTTCTTGGATTTCTTAATAGCTGATATCACCTCACTCTCAGTAATGGGGCTGTCCAAATATTGGGATTGTTCTAGAGAGAGGGAAGGTAAGGTAATATTATCCAACCAGCTCTTGACAGACTCAGCCGATATCACTTTGTCTTCTTTATAAATAACCCGATGTACAGTCACATTTTTTCGACATGCTGTTTTTATTCTTTGTACTGCTTTTATGATATATGCATATCGAAATAAAGCAATCAACCAACCAACCAACCAAATAACCTGAAAGAATTCCCTAAATGCCTCCCTGATGTCATCATCGGAAGAGAGATTAGTGGTACCTATTTTTATGGTTCAATGTTGTTCCGGACCTGGTCTACTTTGGTCTTCCAGGCCAGAAGTTTGCCTGCACCTTCACTATATTCGAAGTGGGCCAACTTGCTGGCTTCCCACCTCTGTTGGATTCTCAAACTCAGAGTCGATGCCAGGGTCCCCTTCAAGGTCGCCAATTTGTTATGTAGGGGGTCTAATATTGACCTTGAAGATCTATTACTTAAATCAATTTCCCGTTCAATAGAAGCCATATCTGATTCTATAGAAGAGATCGTTTTGTTGTAACTCTTTCTCTGGAAGGCTACTTTGGCGACAATCAACCCTCTCAATGTTGCCTTATATGAATCCCAGATAATTTTATCAGATGCATTTCCTTCGTTAGATAGGAAGAAATTACGTGTCTCTGTTTTTAAAAACAAAATGTCCTCCTCATTAGTGAGTAAGGAACGATCAAAGGACCAAACAGTCGAGGTTTTTTTGCTGCGAAGACCCATCACCAATTTAACAGCAGAATGATCTGAGAGGTGAGATGGGAGATATTCTATTGTTCTAACTGAATCGACCAGTCTTTGGGTCATTAAAATGTAGTCTATCCTTGACTTATGGTGATACTTATAATTCCTATAAGAGACCCCCTGTTGGTTTCCTGATCTTTGTCTCCAGACGTCAACGAACCCTTGCGGTCTCATGGCATCTAATAGAAAGGATCTGGTTTTAGACAAAACCCTGGAGCGATTGTTGGGAGACTTATCCAGGATGGGGTCCAAGACAATATTAAAATCACCGGCTAAGATAATGGGTCCTGATATTGATAGTAACTTCAAAAAAATTGTTGCCAGTGTCGTGGGGTCATCCTGATTCAGACCATAATAGCCAACTATTGTAATTGAAACCCCAGCAATAAGAACTGTCGCAATAGCCCACCTGCCAGAAGAATCCACAACCTTTGAGATTAACTTGGCTTTGGCTCCCTTTTTAAAAATGATTGCAACCCCCCTTGTATGGGATGTTTGTGTGGTAGTGACCATAAAATCAATCCATCTATTCTTTTTAATTATTTCCAACATTTCAGTATGCGTAAGATGGGTTTCCTGCAATACCATGACCTGCACTGCCGATTCTTTCAAATATTGTAGAATTCTATTTGCACAGGGCTTTGTGCGCAGGCCATTGATGTTCCAGGAAAGGAGACTTATACTACTCATCTCTTAACTGATAGGACAATTTAATTAATGTTGCATCAAAAAGAGACACTTGTAAAACTGGTAAATGTTTGTACCCAACAATTATAAGTAAGATATGTAAGATATGTGAAATATATGAACCAAGAATTGCTATTCCAAAAATTTCCATACTGGTTATTGAGGACATTTTATGTTTTTGCCACCCCTGTGCACTCACCCGCTCAAGGTGAGAGCCCCTCCCCCCCGTGAAGAACCCTTGCATTATCTAACCGGAACATAGTCCCAGTAGATAGTGCCCCACCGGTTGATCCCCTACAGAAAAGTCCAACCGCTAGCTATTCAGGTAAGTAGACCTAAATGAATAAGATGATTTATTGTGTTAATTTTTTCTTTGTTTTTTTTTCTTTTAATTCATTCCCCTTTTCCCCCTTTCTTTTTTTCCCACTATTTTCCCCCCTTTTTCTTTTCTTTTTTTGCTTCAGGTCGGTCCCCGCAGGACAGTCCCGCCGAACAGATGAGTGCGTGACCACGGAGGCCCTGAATGAGGCACTTTTCTGATTTGTGTAACCGCAACTATTGAAAATATTTTCGCTTACTTTTGACGGATCCCGCTTTTCATTTTTCCGCCTCGATGGTGGTTGCCTGGCAAAGCGGCTGGTGCAATGCAGGAGTCCTCTTTCCACCTCCATGCGTCCTTACTCTCGATTTCAGCTGGAGGGTATGCAGTGAGGAGGACGGCTGCGGCGGCAGAGGTAACGGGTGTAACGGGGGAGTCGGTGAGGCTTCAGCGACCAAAAGTAAGTTGCTTTTTTCTGCCCAGAACTTTGGAATCTGCTACAGTCAGAGTGGTAGTGAACTGAGTGGAGAAGATTTTGAAGCTATTTACACTCCACATCAATCAGGATTCAGCAACATCGTAATATTTCCCTCAACTCTGGCTGATAAGTGTTTAAATATGTCGGGCACTTTACTTAGTCCGAGGATCTGCATAGCCGCCCTGGAGCTTAGAAAAGGGAAAAGATTGAGGAATCTCTTTTTTTCTCCCCTCAAGGGCTTAAAGACACCTCTAGAGCCTGTAAGATGCACTGCCACGGATACTGAAATAAGCGTGGTTTCTCCTTCTAAGGGTGAATCTCACGAAGCCCCCCAATATTCACAAGCTTCTGCTCTTGTTTCAACAGTGGAGGGGTCCCTTAGGCAGGAATTGGTTAACGTCAGCTCTATCAGTCAGGAACAGGTAAATATCACTCTGTCTGATTTTAGTGGTAACGCTGTCAGGGTAGGGGAGCACGCACAGTCCCTTCTTGACAAAAATACGTCAGTAACATCTGGTGCATCTAATGCAAATGACGACTTACCTAATTCTCCCAAAAGCGGAGCTAAGTGTGGTCGAGGTCGCCGACAAAAAAAAGAAGGTAGAGTTCAATAAGGTCGGAACCTTAGAAGGGGGGGCAGAAGCAGGAGAAGTAACTAAAATACTATACAAACCGAAACCCTCTTCATATCTAAATACTGAATTCAAGTCTAAAGCCTCAAGTGTGAGGGCTAAATCCAAAGCAAAAGCAAAGATAAGTCCAAGGACACTAAAGTATTACTCCCTGCAGGTTCTAAACTAACACCTTCACTTTGTGCCTATTTTAAAGCCATTCCTCAGATTCTACACCTTTCTGAAGGCTTAAACTGTCAAGGCATGGCATCGACATCGGATTCCAATACTACATCAGTTGTTAAATCACTCACATCAATGGATACAGTATTATCCAAAGAGTCGGTTCAAGAGGCTAGTTCGCGAGGATTACTAGATCCAGGAAGAGAGCCAGACCAACATCAGTCACAATCACAGTTGTTCTTGGAGCAGCAATTGAGTGAACATCAATCTCCCACTACAGTTTTTCTTCAAGAGGATGAAGAATTACATTCTACTGATTTGGGTGCTGTTGGTGGTGCATCTGGGGGGCCACTTGAAGATGTTTCAGCAAATTCGGTTCGACCCGAGATTAATTCCCTACTGGTCCCTCCTCTAATCTCTCAAGCTCCGTTGACGGCAGCCTCTGTACTAGAGATGTTCTCAGCCCTCACTGAGGAGATAAGGAAAGGATTTGCTGAGTCTGCAGCCAATCACCAAGGGTTCAAAAATTATTACGAGAGGAGGAGCCAGGACGGCGGCCAAGATGGCCGCGCGGACGCCCAGCTCCGCCGCTCACCCTCGTCTCCCATGATATCCTGCCCGCTATCCTGCACCCCAGCCGCGGCCCCGTGCAGAGGAACAGCGGCGGAGCCCGACCGTGTGACTCCGGTCCACGCACTGCCTCGGATGGCTTGGAAACGTCGTCCTGAAGTCTTCGGCCTTCAGTCCGGATGAGCCGGGACCTCGGGTTGCAGCATGACCGCCTCACAGGCGATAAACAACGGCCCCGATCGGCCATGATAGTCCGGAGCCCCGGAGGTGAAACCGAAACCACCTTTGCCGCAGGCATCGAGTGCGCTCGCAGCGCCGGACCTACTACCTGCTTACTAAAGCTTTTTGGCTGGTATTCCTGACTTTGGGGACGGTACGCTGCGAGGCAGAATCTATTGCCCGGGCCAGATTACAACTGAAATGCGGTAAGAGGTGCGTGCCGCTGTGGTTGAACGGGGCTTGAATGTGACTCTCCGCGACTCCTTTACGAACTGCACGTTCTTTGTTTAAGCTGAACTGCTATTGAGGCGGCTCTTTCTTTGTTCCTTGAGTCCCGAGGTCCCTGCCTAGGGTGAAATGGCGCCTACGGTGAGAGATGTTTTGTAGTCCATTAATGACCTGCACAATGCCCTGAAAGGTCTGTGGACGAATGTGCGCTCCGCGCAGCTGATACCTTCTCCTGTTATGGCGCACCTGGTCGCAGATGCATGCAGCAAGGAGTGCATGCCCACCTTGTCCCCCGCTGCCGCAGTAGTTGACTCCCAGGAGTGTGTGACGCTGGATGGAGAGACTGGGGAACATTATATCTGGGACGATGCGCCTGCTACCCTCTTTGATCTTCTACCAGCTCACTTGTTTCCCGATCACGGGCGCCCTGCACCACCGCGGACTGTTGGGATGCCCTGGAGAAATGTTCCCTTGCTACTACTGTGGTCTACTACTGTGGTCTTTGTTGTGGATCTGTGTGGCCCCAACTGGTACTTTTGGTATATTGCGACTCATTGCGCACGGATTGGGAGGCATGCTGACTTTTTCCCGGACTGGTCAGGGCTGACCGCTGCTTCGACATCTCCTAAGTGACCTCGGTGCCGAAACGGAACATTGTTTGAACTGGAGACTTTGTACGGCTAGGATGTTCATACACTAATGCCCACGCTCCTTCTTAGTGGACTTCTGCTTTTTGGGGGTGGGGAGGCTGGGGGTGAGTCTGGGGCTGGAGCTACGGCCCTCCTCCGTTATTTCCCGCTTTTGGGGTCTTCTTGGGGCGACCGGCATGCCTATGGGGGGGGGGGGGCGTGGCCTTCCGCTGGTATGCAGGGTGGGGGGTTGGGATGTGTTTTGTATTCCTTCTTTGTTTCTATGGCCCTCTTCTTTTTCTTCTCTTACTCTGTTTCTTTTCTGTTCTTATATACCTTTTTGCTTAATTTGGGGTCGGGGTCCAGTGTTATTGGGGAGTTTACTGTATTGTGTCTTTATGTGACTTAGCTGTTGGTCCTAGTTTCTTGCTGGTGGGACACTGCGTTTCGGCGAATGCTTCCTTTTATCATGCTTCCCACTATGTGCTCCTTTAATGCTGACTGCTCTCCTGTTCTGCGATTAGCTCCAATTTTCTTCTCTTGTTTCATACAATTGCGCGCTATAATATCCTCAAATCCTATTAGAAAAGGAAACCCTCCCAACTCCTGGAACATTGTGGACATATCCATTTATTGATCCTTAACATAAGTCTGCGTTGACCATTGCTGTAATGTTTTCCCTCGCTGTGCGAGGCTTTATACCCTTTTATGCTGTTGTCAATGATCATTGGTCTGTGCTTCCAATCTACTGTAATGGTATGTTTGAGGATTTCCAATAAAAAAATTTCAACAAAAAAAAACATTATTACGAATCCCTTGACAGTAAAATCGAAAACCTCACTATAAGAACGGGAGTATTAGAGGAAACAGTAGGCGTCCATACAGTTTATCTGGATCAGGCAAGGCAGGATATTTATTTATTTATTTATTTTATGTGCTTCTATAGCGCCTGAATAAATCCCCGAAGGGGTATCTCCGCGCTCAATATATAGTCAAACTCACAAAGGAAGATCTGGCCCTTAGTGAGAGGATGGAGACCCTCGAGAATAATGCGAGAAGAGGAAATATCCGCATTTTAAATGTCCCAGAAGGTTCTGAAGGGTCAGATACAAAGCAATACATCGTCTCACTACTGAAGGAAGCTTTGCCATTAGAACACACTACCGAGGAGTTGTCTGTTGACATCCAGAGGGTACATAGAGACCCCTTTAGGCTTAATCCTTAGCGTTCTAAACCACGAAAGATTTTGGTAAACTTTCACACCTACGTTTTGAAGGAACGTATTTTGAATATGGCCCTGAAGCAAAAGTCTTTGTCTGGGAAAGGCTTTACTTTTTTGATAAGATCTGACCTGTCCCGAATAACGCTTGAAAAACAGTGGGAATTTGGCAAACGCCTGGATACTTTCAGAAGATTGGGGGCAACGGCCCAGCTGATGTTCCCGGCAGCTCTTAAAGTTATGCATAATAACAAGATGTATAACATTAGGTCAGTGCAAGCGGCAGATGAGTTGCTAATGGATCTGGGTAAAAAAGCCTCTTAGGGCCAAAGTATAATAATGATCCGAATAACCAGTAATGAGCCATAAATGGGCTTGGATGGAAAGAATCTTGGCATAAATCTTGAATATAGATAACTCCCCCTCTCCCTAGTACTAAATAGACTCAATATGTTTGACGTTTGTTTTGTCATAGTCTTAATTTCGATAATAATGATCAGTGGTACATATCTCTACATCTGGCTACATGTGGCTAAAAGGAGACAGAGAGGGATTGGATAAGGAAAAAAAAAAGCAAAACCTCTGTTTTGCTGCCGTTTAATTTCAAACAGTTGGATTGCATCCAGCTATTCACCTGTGCCACGCATGTATTAAAGCGATCTGCCACCTCACTTTCTTTGTTGGTAATAGACACCACAATTTGTGTGTTGTCGGCATAGCTGATTATTGAAAACCCATACTGTCTGACGAGAGCAGCTAAAGGGGCCACATATACATTGAAGAGCATAGGGCTTATGGAGGATCCTATAGGCACTCCACAATGCAGATTAAAAATTAGTGAGCTGGTACCTCCTACTTCTACCCTAAAAGATCGTTCAGCAAGATAGGATAGAAGGAGCCTTAGTGACAGGCTGTGAACACCCAGTCCAGATAGTCTCGAGATTAGGATATTATGATTGACGGTATCGAAGGCCGCCGATAAGTCTAATAATATTAAGGCGGCCTTCCTGCCTCCATCGAGAGATTGCCTAAGCTCTTCACTAGCTGTGACTAGGGCCGATTCAGTCCCATGTCCTTCTCTAAATCCGTTTTGAGAATGGTCCAACAAATTATTCGAGGCGAGAAAGGTGGAAAGTTGGGTATTAAGAAGTTTCTCCAGGACCTTTGAGCAAAACGGAATTCTGGAGATTGGACGATAATTGTTGGCATCATCGGGGTTCAAATGTGGTTCTTTTAGCAGGGGAAGCACCGATGCTCCTTTCCATGCCATTGGGAACTTTCCAAGGTGTACAATTCCCCTGAACAAATCTAGCGGAGTACTAAGCTCTTTGGGGCAGAGCTGATAGATTTTGGGGGGACACGGGTCAGAGGGAGCCCCTGATTTAATTACTTTAATAGTTTGGATGATTTGATCCCTACTGGGTGGGGTGAAGGAAAAATTCAGAATGTCTGTTGAGGGGACAGTATTTACGTTAGGCTCAGTGGGAATGTTGCGAAAAGTGTCATAAACTACTTGCACTTTATCAACAAAAGCCTGGCCTAAAATATTGCAGAAATCTGCATTATTACTCGAAATCCCTTTCTTGGGGATTTTGGCCAGCTTTTTCATTGTCTTGAAGAGCTCTTTACTCGAGTTGTTAGATGCTGCGATCTTATCCGAGTAGTTTCTTTTTTTTCCTTCTTAATTAGCTTTTTGTAAAAGGCCAGACTGAGCATATTTCTTTTTTAACTCTATATTATAATTCAGTCTCCATTGTTTTTCTGTCCTATGACATAGCTGCTTCTGGAGCCTTATGGTCTCTGAGAACCAAGGTTCAGATGTTTTTTTCCTTCTTGTCGAGGAGGTAAGGAGAGGCGCAGCTGTGTTGGCCGCTTGAGAAATCCAGTCGCTAAGATTGTTGACCACTGGATCAATGTCTAACCCCAAATTAGGTGCATTCTTTTGGAGAGAAGTGTAAAAAAGATCCAGATCAATTTTGTCCCAATTTCGATAGGAAAAGGTTGAAGACGACACAGATCCTATATGTGATTGAGCAGAGGCTTTAATTGTGAATATGATAGCTCTATGATCAGACCATACCACCGGAAGAATTTTGTCAATACTGATCATAGGATTGGACATAAAAATACCATCCAGAGTGTGACCCGCATCATGGGTACACTCTTTAACCAACTGTTCCAAGCACAGCCAGCCAATGCCTCAACAAGGTCACCATTACTAGTACCTAGAGAGCTCTCAAGATGGTAGTTAAAATCCACTAAAATAGTATCGCTTGTGTGGTTTATACTAGATTCCAAAAATGGGGTAAGAATGTCGAGCAGCGGGCGCTGGGCTTTAGGGGGGTGATAAATTAGAAGACCATTCAAGGAATCATTGTGATTCAATAGGACCTGAAACTCAAGCAGTTCACAGTCCGACGATGTGCCCAGAGGGGAAGCTTTCACTGAGATATCGTTTTTAACAATAATTGCCAGTCCACCCCCTCGTTTATGTGTCCTGTCTGCTCTAGTAATGTGAAAGTTTGGGGGAAGTGCTAATATTAAGTCCGGATCGGAAGATTCATTGGCCCAAGTTTCTGTAACAAATACTATGTCTAATTTGTGACTGTCGATCAACTCAGCCATCTCCAAGTTATGTTTGATTAAGGAGCGGGTGTTGAGTAGCATAGCCCTGAACTGTGTTCATGAATTCAGAGACAATGGTAGCGAGAAAGAAAAGCAGAGATCACAGTCTAAGCACTTACTGGGCTCCATTAGAGTGTCAATCCTGGGACAGCACGGGAGTTTGGGATCGGATTTCTACCCCCATAGATATTCCCGAGAATAAGAAATGAGCCCTGGAGTTGTACAGACAGGGGTTCTGGCCCTCGGCCCGGGCCAGGCGCGGATGGGCGCAGATGGGCTTGCCTTTGGCGCGCCGCCGGCGCGTCCGCTGCGCATGCGCATAGGCTTGCCCTAAATAGCGTGAAGTGCCAGGACGCTAGAGCTCTAACCGCACTTCAGGCTCCAGGGGGACCCTCCGAGCAAACGGCACAGGCCGCGTCGGACCGGGGCCTGAGGAAATATAAATTTTATGGTCAAGTTGTGTTCCCTAGCGTGTACCCCACCGTCTCCATGTATGAGTTAAAGTGCATGTAACTTCCCTCCTGTACCAGCTATGGAGACGCAAATACGTTTGCGTCCAACGTTAACATGTCCTCTTTCAGACCCACCCTGAATGGGTTGGATAGTCCGTTCCTAAGTATGTTATGCCAACGTCTTTTTGTAGTGTACTCTACGTGTTTTTCTGCTCTGGCAAGGTAGGCCCAGAATATCTGCCATCGAGCCTCTTTTCTGGCTTCTGACTCTGAAAGCCTCAGCCCAGGCTGCCCCCGTACCTGTGAACTCTGACTTACTTCCAGCGCGGCCCTTCGCGCTCAGCTCAGCCTGCTGCCTGCCAAGACTGACTATAACCTTCGAGTTATCTGTTCCGCTCCTCGAAAATACATTCCTGCCTGCTAGCTTCAGTAAACATCCTCCTCAGTTACAGGGCTAAAGGGCCGACCTGTCTCCGTGCAAGTAATTCATAGCTTCTGTTACCATGCTCCCATGGAAGGCCCATGCCCCCACGCTTCTCATGCAGACACTCAGGCGCTTATACACGCACTCACAGTCAGTATAGAATAGCTTCTGCCCTAGAGACCTTTCCGCCCAGATAGCTCAGTTCCTAAAACATCAGATATCAGATATGATAGAAGCACAAGTTGATCTGACATGCCAGACTTCTGTCTCTTCCGTCAGTGCAAATGTCAAGCCCCTTGCACCCTCCAGTTTCACGTCCATCACACGTCATACAGCTGCGCGCGCATCCAAGCTTCTGATTTCTGCTGACATTGCAACATTTCTGTTAGTGCCACCCCTTTTGTGACACCTACCTGTGACGTTTCTAGCACACACCTTCAGTTACGCCTAGTCCACGCCTTCTGGTTACGTACTAGTAACACGTGTCTACTGTTATCTTGTCTTCTCTCAGCTGTTACGCCTACTGCACTGTTTCTTATGACATGAATTATGTATATAAGCTATGTACTGTCAATGAAATGTAGCGCATGTGCTCTCTATCCCTTCTTCCACCCCTGTGGTGGGAAGAACATGATAATATGGTCTTGACCGTTCCTTTTTAAGGAATAAAACCCCTAAGAAACTCTAACACCACGGACTCTGGTTCTTTCTTTCCGATTGAGTTATTATTGATTAAGTACTTACCTGCATAGAAATTAAGAGAGTAAATTAATTATTTACGTCAGGCCAAGGAGCAACCGGAAATGAGGCGGTACAGGTACGAGGCTTTTAAGGTGAATAGTTTCTCGAACTTGGTGCTATTTTAAATATAAACGGACAGAGCTACATGCAAGTTTTAAAATAAACAAAGGAAACTTGAGGCAGTTTTAAAAACAATATTCGCCAAGTACAGCACACCGCAGACTGACATCGAGCTAGTAGTGTCACAACTGACCCCCTTAGCCACCACTCCCACCAGAGAATAATTCAAACACCTCCACATGTGACAGAAGCAGGGCCCGTTCACATACTTGGGGATACAGATAACTTACAATCCCAAGATATGTTGGGAGCTAAACATAAAGTGCCACAAACACAAGGTTAGTAGCCACGTCACGCTGGAGTGCTCTCCCCCTCAATCCCATCAGACGCACTGTGTTATTTAAGGATTCCACATTCACAAAGGCTCTTTTCCGTCCAAAACTACCGACAAAGATACCGGTGGGGGCATTGGCGAAATACTATCTGAGATCAATGGCTATGTCTGGCGGTGATTCAGCTGCAAGGGTAGCACATGCCAAGTGTATTCAGTCGCCTGGGGCAGTGGATATACAACTGTACTACTGGACAGCTCAAATGGTTCCAATAAATGACTGGATATTTGGTGACAATGTAGACCCTGCTACCACATTGGCTTTGGGGTTCCGGGGCTCTGCCCTGTGGTCCTGGCTTTACGGCACGAGAATTCCGCCACAGGTACGCTCGATAACAGCTATCCCCACTGAGTGCTGGCACAGCCAGGGGATGTTTGTATGCTTTGGTGAAGCTCTCTTTCCAACAACTGACCTCAGTATATGGCTTACACCAATCACAGTTCTTTCAACCGACACACTAGAACAATAGGGAACAATTCCAATTCACTCCCCGGGTACAATCCTTTGGAACCCAAACTTATGCTGGGGAAAATTGGAGGTAAAGATATATCAGAACTATATAGGACCCTCGTAATCAACACACCCAACACCATGACGCGCCTGAGGGGCACTCGGGCCGCCAAGATAGGCGAACTGAATGAGGATGACTGGGTGGATGCCAAAATTATAAACCAAACTGTGAAACAGTGAAGGTATTGGATCTCGAAGAAATCCTTCCAGACATAGGAGCTCCACTGTTTGCCCTCAAAAACAAGCATTGGAAATGCAATAGGTCTCGCATTAGGAAAGTTTGAGCTATTGGTATTGTAAATGACACTTTTTTTATTTATGTGTTGGTTTTGAAAGTAGCAAAATTAATAGCTTTGTCAGTTACAATGTCAATAGTTTTAACTTTTGCAAATGTGACACCTATAGCATTTGTAATGCAATGTGTGTTGTATTTACGTGACTTAGATGTCTTGATATTACAAATAACAATGGCTTTTAATTTTGTAAATATTTAATACTTAAATAAAAGTTATTGTAATTTAGAATGGCAATAGCTTAAACGTTTGTAAATAACTTTTGTGAAGATTATGTTCAGTGTATTTTATTGTGACGAAAATCCAAGAACATTGCATTTGCACCTACACACACACAGAGCCACACACATATAGATGTGGTGGTGGTGGATCTGGGGGATATGGTGGTGGTGGATGTGGTGGTGGTGGTAATGGTAGATGTGGTGGTGATAGTGGTGGATGTGGGGTGGATGTGGTGGTGGATGTGGTGGTGGTGGCGGATGTGGTGGAGGTGGTGGTTGTGGATGTGGTGGTTGTGGATGTGGTGAAAGTGGTGGTGGAAGTGATGGTGGTGGGTGTGGTGGATGTGCTGGCGGTGGTGGATGCGGTGGTGGATGAGGTGGCGGATGAGGTGGTGGATGTGCTGGTGGTGGATGTGATGGTGGATGTGGTGGTGGATGTGGTGGTGGTGGATGCGGTGGACGTGGTAGTGGATGTGGTGGTGGATGTGGTGGTGGTGGATGCGGTGGAAGTGGTGGTGGATGTGGTGGTGGATGTGGTGGTGGTGGATGTGGTGGTGGATGTGGTGGTGGATGCGGTGGTGGTGGAAGTGATGGTGGTGGATGCGATGGTGGTGGGTGTGGTGGATGTAGTGGTGGTGGATGCGGTGGTGGATGAGGTGGTGGTGGATGTGGTGGTGGATGAGGTGGTGGTGGATGTGGTGGTGGATGTGGTGGTGGATGTGGTGGTGGATGTGGTGGTGGTGGATGCGGTGGAAGTGGTGGATGTGGTGGAAGTGGTGGATGTGGTGGTGGATGTGGTGGTGGATGCGGTGGTGGATGTGGTGGTGGATGTGATGGTGGATGTGATGGTGGATGTGGTGGTGGTGGTGGATGTGGTGGTGGATGCGGTGGTGGATGCGGTGGTGGTGGTTCTAGTGGATGTGGTGGTCGATGTAGTGGTGGTGGGTGTGGTGGAGGTGGTGCATGCGGTGGTGGTAGATGCGGTGGTGGATGTGGTGGTGGATGTGGCGGTGGATGTCATGGTGGAGGTGATGGTGGATGTGATGGTGGATGTGGTGGTGGTGGGGGTGGTGGATGTGATGTGGTGGATGTGGTGGTGGTGGTGGATGTGGTGGTGATGTGGTGGATGTGGTGGTGGTGGATGTGGTGGTGGTGGATGTGGTGGTGGTGGATGTGGTGGTGGTGGATGCGGTGGTGGATGTGGTGTTGGTGGATGTGGTGGATGTGGTGGAAGTGGTGGATGTGGGTGGATGTGGTGGTGGATGCGGTGGTGGTGGTGGTGGATGTGGCGGTGGTGGATGTGGCGGTGGTGGATGTGGCGGTGGTGGATGTGGCGGTGGTGGATGTGGTAGTGGTGGATGTGGTGGTGGTGGATGTGGCGGTGGATGTGGCGGTGGATGTCATGGTGGATGTGGATGTGATGGTGGATGTGGTGGTGGTGGATGCGGTGGTGAAGTGGTGGTGGATGTGGTGGTGGTGGATGTGGTGGTGGTGGATGTGGTGGTGGATGCGGTGGTGGATGTGATGGTGGATGTGATGGTGGATGTGATGGTGGATGTGGTGTTGATGTTGGATGTGGTGGTGGATGTGGTGGTGGTGGATGCGGTGGTGGTGGTGGATGGGGTGGTAGTTGTGGTGGATGTGGTGGTGGATGTAGTGATGGTGGGTATGGTGGTGGTGGTGGTGGATACGGTGGTGGTGGATGTGGTGGATGTGGTGGTGGTGGATGTGGTGGTGGATGTTGCGGTGGATGTCATGGTGGATGTGGAGGTGATGGTGGATGTGGTGGTGGTGGTGGATGTGATGGTGGATGTGTTGTTGATGGTGGATGTGGTGGTGGGTGCTGTGGTGGTGGATGCAGTGGATGTGGTGAGTGTGGATGTGGTGGTGGCGGATGGGGTGGTGGTTGTGGTGGATGTGGTGGTGGATGTAGTGGTGGTGGGTGTGGTGGTCCTGTGGGTTTCATAAGGGTTTGTGACAGAGAAAAGATGATCTTATTTCAATAACATTTAAATTCGTGTCTGTATTTGTGTCTAAGACAGATTAAATTCTTCACGGGCACAGCACCAAATCGCCCAGTCTAGGTAAAGCTTATTTAAGTCCTCTGTTCTTTCACCTTTACAAATTATCAGAGGAGAACATCAGCTAATGTGATAAACGGATTCTTTTTTTTTCAAGCTCCTATTGTGTAAAACCAATGACCTGATCTGTCAGTAATATCAGTTCTCTCATTCCATGATAAGGCAATTTGGTGTTCTGTGTTGCAATATATGCTTCACTTATCTAACAGTCTGTGATACTGTCAAAACGTCTGGTGTGTGCTTCGCAGATGAAAATCTGTGCAAATAGAGTGAAAATCGATGGCCGATTGTTATGTGCAAACAGAGATTTCCAGTGGTCATAGGCCGGCCATACACTTGCACCTCTAGAGCAGTACCTGTTCAAATCCTTACCTTTTCTCATTCCAGAAAAAGTTTTTTCAACTCTTATAAAACAGCACTGTATTATGATGGCTTTTTGTGTCTTTATTAGTGGTCAAATTCTCTGCAAGTTCCGCATTTTGAAAATATGTAATTTATGATCATTTCTGGCCTGTTTTGAGTTTCTTCAAACAAAGACTCAGAGAATGAAACATCACGTCGGTGTAATTTTCCTTTAGACTGTGAATTTCTCATAAATGACTCAAGTTATCGTAGTGTTTCCCTCGGGTGGTGAGAAGCAAATGAAAACGTGTCTTTCTGGTGGTGAGGGCAGGGTGGGATAAACATGTCCTCCTATCAGATGCACCCTTGCCACGGTGACGCTTTTGTCTTTTTGATGTTCTGTTTTCGGACCGGTGGACGGTTGTAAACAGATAGATGCATCTCAAATGCTGACTTGGTCGGCAAACAGAGAGGCCTTTGTGTGAGAGAGTTGGCCCTAGCCCGAGTAAAATGGCTGCTGGTACTGCTGGTACTCGAAGCGTTAAAGTGCGGCAAGGCTACATACAGACTGGGCTGAAGTCCTGGCGAAATTTGTTTTAGCGATGATGCCAAACCCTTGTGTCCTCCTTTGTTTGTTTCTTTTGGGGCATTGTTGTGTTTTTTTCACGCATGAAATTTTAAGACTGCGTTCCCTACTACATCTGCTCAGTAGACAACTTGGAAAAAGTTCCTGCCTGTTTGCACTTTCTCCGTTCAGGCGTTCGGCAGCCTTCCCCAACCAGGTTTTCAGTGAATTTTGGGAAGGAGGGAGACGGAGAGAGGGCGAGTGAGTGAGAGAGTTTGAGAGAAGGAAAAAAAGATGGGGGTTGGCTTTATTCCTGCTCGGCCTGAGCCTGCCTCTCGATATTTGCCAACTTCTGAAAGCAGCCAAGAGGGACGTGTTGGAGATAGTGCAGGGGAGGGGGCGGAGTGGGGAGAGGGTGTTAAGCAGCAAATAAAATATATACAACCGGGCGCCTGGTTAACAGAGTTGGGCAAGCCGTGCGCAAGACGGATTGAAGGCAGAGGGGGGGGGGGAGGGGAGGAGAAATGCGACACGGCGGGTAGGGGAGGGGGCGGAGTGGGGAGAGGGTGTTAAGCAGCAGGGGCCTTTGAAGTGAAGCTAAGCTTCACTTCAAAGGTGTGGGAGGAGTGCGGCTGAGGGAACAGACTGCAATTTGGTGATGTGCACGCGCATTTTAGGTCAATGCGCTTGCGCATTGACCTAAAAGCCACGGGCACAGCACCAAATCGCCCAGTTAGGTAAAGTCTGTTTAAGACGCTATATATTGAGCTCCCGCTCAATGCTCATGCTTATTGAGATAGGTCGCTCGACCTAAAAACAGGAGTATTGGCCAGATGATCACATCCACTAGGCCCCCACCCAAAAGGGACTCCCAGAGTACGATCTTCGGAGCAAATCCAGTCAAGGGCCACCGCAAGTGTGGGACTTGTTCCGTCTGTGACCTCACGTTAGAGGGTTCTCTCTTCACGGATGGGAACAAATTCTGGCGCCATGATGAACATACTAATTGCAAGACTAAATACACTGTGTATGCAATTCAATGTCCGTGCAAGAAGCTGTATATAGGCAAGACCACGCAGGAGGTCCGCCAAAGAATCATCCAACATCGTTCGAGAATAAACAATAAAAATCTCACAGCACCTCTGGTTTCCCATTTTCTGCAACAAAAACACTCCTCTCAGGACATAAGATGGACCGTCTTGGCAGTCATTAGAGGGGGCAGTGGAGATCCCGACCTCCGTCTGTCCCAAAAAGAGGCGTATCTTATCCTGAAATTCGATACATCTAATTCTGGTCTCAATGAAATGTCCGAAATTGCTAGTCTATGAGCCCCTTCCTGACTAGGATTCCTGTCCTGCTTTGATGGTTGAGCTGTGGTTTAACTGTGCTGCGTCCTCTTATTAAGTCTATCCATTGTTTCATTCAGTTCTTTATGAGCTCATTGTAATTCTCTGTTCCTAATTCCTACTTTCGTGCCAGTCATGGTCGTTACATCCCATTATGAGATAATGTATTGGTGGGGTATCTCCACGGGTTCGATACACAGTAGACAGGTGCTGCTTTCTCCATGTATGTTAAACTGTGGGGCAATCGTTCAAACTACACCCATAAAATGTTGGTTCCTGACTCAGGATGATCCTCCATGTGCGTTGCAAGGTTATTCATTGTGGAAATGCTAAGTTGTGGTAATCACGGGACTTTATTACTTTGCGATGTTTCTCTTAAATGCTAGGTTGGTTGTATGTTGCACTTTATGCCTTTATGCCAACTTAAGAAAATTAATGTATTGTATTTACTCAAAAAAGGATTGTTATATTTGTGTCACACTCATTTACATATCAGGCTGTCACCTTGTAATACGCTACTTAGCCAATAGAATGTCAGTATCCACTATTACTCAGGGCCTTTATACACTTGGCCCCTGTTCACTATGCACATCCACTTTAAATTAGTGCTGGTACCTCCGGTGCCAGCAGTGACGTGCGCCTTCCTCATATTTTTTGTGAGACAACCACCAGTGCCGTTATTAATTAGAATGGGTACCTGCCCTCGCAAGTCCTCCTTACCACCCCCTGTACTTCCACGCTCATAGTAATTTTTCAAACGATGGCAGTCACACTGTGACTACATCTACCAGCATTCCAACTACGTGAGTGCAGTCCTTCTTCGATCTCCGCACTCTCTGGCAATCTGACTTGGTTGGTTTAAACCACCGTGGCGGGCTCCGCGGCAGACTTTCCGATTGAATCTCCTGAGGTGCGGCAGCGGAATACAAGTTCCTTTACACGAGTAAGTCACCGCGACGGTTCTGACACGAACCGCACTGTTCCGCGGACCCCGTGCCAGACGCCCCTGCTAATTTGTATCTCTCTCGGTTTCAGCAGGTCGCGGTTGAATGGTCCCCACCTGCTGGTCCGACTCTGGTTCGCTAACTAGCCACCCACCGAATTCGATTCCACTTCTATGTACAGGTAGGAGCTAACCTCCTATTCCATTCACAACGCCATTGCGATTCCTTCTATTTTTTGGATTGCTCACAAGCATCTTTCTCCCTGTCTTGGTGTCTTTTACCAGAGCCCACCACAGCAGCGCCCAACATGTGAGCCGGCCCCTCCACTGAGTTTGCACCGCGCCACGGGCATTGCGCCTCCCGGCTACCAGTTTATTAAGCGCAGGTATGAAATCCACCTTCCTAACCCAGGTGTAACTGTTAGGTGCACGCTGTCCCACCTGACATAAGGGATATTGACCACACTGTGCACTCTCTGACTTTCTCTTCTAGACTTCCAAGTTGAATTTTGGCACACCTACACTCCGGCAGCTTCCTTTCCCGCTGTGCAGGTATGATTGTTCTCTTACCGCGCTGAGTCAGAGTAGGTGCACGCAATGGTACCCAGTATATATCTGACACCAATTATCAATCTTTTTCTAGATTAATCCTTTCCCAGTCCCTGTCCTGAGGAGAACCTACAACATCTAAGGTTCGAAACGCGTCGACATCCCCAACCTGTGGCAAGACCAACGGGTGCAGCTAGGTTGTAATTAATACCACTCCCACATGCCCTAGCTGTGAAACCCTACAAACACTCGACCACAGGCTCTGTGAGGCAGGCAGGCAATTTCCATCTTAGTTCCGCCTGCCCTTTGGTTTCTAGTTCTAAGGACTGGTTTCGTTTCTTTCCATGCACAAGTAATGCATTGCTTATAACAGCATTTTGTACTTTGCAATTGATTTGGAACAGTATTTCTTGTCTTATTGTTGGTGTGTAATATGTTTTTCTGTCTGATTTTTCAACTTATTTGTTTACACATTTGTTTATTTGTAGATATTTGTATATATTGTATATACATTGCATGTTGCTGAACCACCTGTATTGACAGTTTTCTGTTTTTGTCTGTCGCTTTTGAAATGAATGAGATCTAAGTTTAATTGATAATAAATTTTGGTTGGAATATAATTCTACTGGTCACGTGGTACATATTGGCTACGTGATTTTCGAAAAATTTTGTTAATCATCCTGACCAGCCACTTAGTTCTGTTGTTTCACTTGTTAAAATTATAAACCAAGCACTCACTGATTCCCGCACACCTCAGACTAATCCAATTTAAATTCCTCCATAGAGTTTACTTTATATCCCACACATTATGGCAAATTGTAGGGCCCAGGGCCCCAAATGCCTCAGATGTGGAGCCCCAACTGAAGATTGGATACACACCGTGTGGAAATACCCAATCGTACATTTGGGGGAGAATCTTCTCCACATTGGAAAAGGTGTTGGGTTTCCCAATAGGGCAAGACCCCAAAATGGGGCTATTGGCAATGTTCCCGGGATGGGATGGCCTTTCGGGACAGCGGATTCTAGTGGGGAAGGGGTGGCTCACTGGTTAGAGGCGGCAGACCCGAGAGCAGAGGACGGCCCGGGACCAGGGTTCGATTCCCGGTGCGGCAGGTTTCTGGACCAGGGTCAGCGGACTCGATAATTCTCTCGCCTCGGTGCCCACTCTGATCAGCGATCACACTCGGCAACTCTGGGCATTAGCTTGCCTCATCTTCACTAACGGCCCCACCAGACCGCCGGGGATGCCTGGTCTCACCCTGGAGATACCCATTAAGGGACCATCTCTCAGGGAAGCCAGGAAGGGTTTCGCAGCGGTCGAAGCGCCTTGGGACCCTACGGGTAAGTAGTGCTATATAAATGCCTATACATTTACATTTACAAATGAGACACAGCTAAGCACTGGAGATCCACGGTGAACCGGCCAATCCAGGAGGGGCTCAGGGCCAAGGGCCACTGTGTCATTGCAAAAGAGGAAATTTACAAATCACATTTACAATACCAAAGAAGCACACCAGGATCTGAGGTGCCAGGACCGGCCAATTACAGACTCCAGGTGAAGGAGGGGGGGGGGGACGGGACGGGGGGGTGGAGTCCTAGGATGGCAGGCTGCTCAGATATGGGCCTGTCGCCTTACAGGTGGTGGGGGAATCCAATGAGGAGACATATGGTCATGTCACACTGTCCTGAAACTGAAGAACTCCACACTCAGGAGCAGGCCCACGTTTCATCAGGTTACCCAGCCAGTGGCGATGACATGGCGTACGCGGTTGACGGAGTGGACGTGAACATTGATAGTAAGTCTACCGTTGTCAACGAAGGATGAGAGAGAGGCAAGGTCTAAGGAATTGATTACTCCTGGTTTAGTACCAAGACCAGAAGCCTCTGTTTTGTCCAAAGCACAGGCTGCACGTCAGACTCAAGACTAGACTGGGACCATCCAAGAACTGCAAAGGAAAAAAAAAGGGAGTGAGAGGATCAGGGCAGATTCTGAGAAGATACAGGCCATGGTGTCCATTGCTACTGCCCCTAATTGTGCCAAAGAAAATACTACTTTGGACCCCGGGGGCACTGCTGTACGAATGTATCATATCTGTTAGTCACTCATTTAATAAGACCGTCTCATATAGAAATCTTTAACATTAACCCTTTCGATGCTGATGACCAGCTCAGCTCGTCATGTAACGCGGCTTTTAAAAAAAAGCCGCACAGCGCAAAAATCGCCGCAGCAGCGATGCGGTTAAACTCAAAACAGTTATCTGGATTATGAACATATGAACCATTACTGTGGTTTATTCATCTTTACACCTAATGCAATAAAACAACTTCTTGATCCAAAGTTCAGTCACAATCACAACCTTCTTCAGGGGCTTATATTTGCAGCTATAATAAAAACAAACATAAACAATATGAAACAGGAAGGTCCAGGAGTTAGGAGTGTCTGATTGACAACATACACACCCGGCGAGCAAGCCACTGCATAGGTTTATACGTAGAGGGTATATTAGTGTGCACAAGCATTTACAGTAGGTTCGAAGGTCATTTTTGTCACCCTGTCACAGAACCTACACATTTAAAATGCCGTTTGACTTCATTTCAAGTTTAACAGACAACAGGGCAAACACTAAGGAATATACGGCAGATCAGGTTACAGACATATGCTTGAGAAAGAAAAACAACAACGTTTAAGGCACAAAGAGGTTCACCTACCCAACAATATCTGTTGAGAAGAGAACTCAACCAACGTCTTCTTGCATCCACACTTATTCAATATCACAAAGTGAAAAGGATTCCACGGGGGTTGCAATTATCCATAAAACCCATGTTATACAGATTTCAGTTTAACAGAATTCATGGACAGATGGTACAGTATCCTATATAAGTATTCATTGGATCGGATCCTATTGCTAGTGGAGGAGCTATCGCGCACAACCAGAGAGCTGGACGATGAGATCAACAGGATAAAAAAACAAGCATTGGAAATGCAATAGGTCTCGCATTAGGAAAGTTTGAGCGATTGTTATTGTAAATTACACTTTTTTATTTATGTGTTGGTTTTGAAAATAGCTTTGTCAGTTACAATGTCAATAGTTTTAACTTTCGCAAATGTGACACCTATAGCATTTGTAATGCAATGTGTGTTGTATTTACGTGACTTAGATGTTAATGTTAATGTTAATCAGCATTTATTGAGCGCTCGTACGCCCGGAGGCTTCATGGCGCTATAGAAAGGAACAAGGCGCGACAGTCAATTAGTAGAGATGAAGCAGCTCAGTGATGTGCCTGAGAGAAGAGCCAGGTCTTCAGGGAATGTCTAAAGCCGAGGATATTGTCGCTCAGTTTTAGGTGAAGGGGAAGAGAGTTCCAGAAGGCAGCTGCAAGGTGGTCAAAGCAGCTGCCTCCGAGACGCTTCCTCTTGTACGGAGGAACAGTCAGGAGGGATTTATGATATTACAAATAACAATGGCTTTTATTTTTGTAAATAATTAATACTTAAATAAAAGTTATTGTAATTTATAATGGCAATACCTTAAACGTTTGTAAATAACTTTTGTGAAGATTATGTTCAGTGTATTTTATTGTGACGAAAATCCAAGAACATTGCATTTGCACCTACACACACACAGAGCCACACACACACACACACACACACACACATATAGATGTGGTGGTGGTGGATGTGTTGGTGGATGTGGTGGTGGATGCGGTGGTGGATGCGGTGGTGGTCATGGATGCGGTGTTGGTGGATGCAGTGGTGGTGGATGCGGTGGTGGATGTGGTGGTGGTGGATGCGGTGGTGGTGGATGCGGTGGTGGATGTGGTGGTGGTGGATTCGGTGGTGGTGGATGTGTTGGTGGATGTGTTGGTGGATGTGTGGTGGATGTGGTGGTGGATGTGTGGTGGATGTGGTGGTGGTGGGTGGGGTGGGTGTGGTGGTCGTGGGTGTGGTGAAAGTGGTGGTGGATGTGGTGGTGGATGTGGTGGTGTATGTGGTGGTGTTGGATGCGGTGGTGGTGGTGGATGTGGTGTTGGTGGTGGATGTGGTGTTGGTGGATGCGGTGGTGGTGGTGGATGTGGTGGTGGTGGTGAATGGGGTGGTGGATGTGGTGGTGGATGTGGTTGTGGATGTGGTGGTGGTGGATGCGGTGGTGGATGTGGTGGTGATGGTGGATGTGGTGGTGGATGTGGTGGTGGTGGATGCGGTGGTGGTGGTGGTGGATGGGGTGGTGGATGTAGTGGTGGTGGGTGTGGTGGATCTGGTGGCGGTGGATGTGGCGGTGGATGTGGCTGTGGATGTGAAAAGTTTGAGCTTTTGGTGTGTAAAATGTAAATACATTTTATTTTTTGTTTATGGATCTACAGATGAGCACAAACAATGAGCTATGGAAGGAAAGGGCTCTACAGATTAGCACTGAACCAGTTAAGGAAGGAAAGGGCGCTACAGAGGAGTACTGAAACTAGCTTAGTTAGGAGAGGGTTCTGCAGAAGAGAGCAGCATCAACAAACTTAGGAAGCAGAGGGCTCTACAGATGAGCACGGAAACGAGCTTAGGAAGCAGAGGGCCCTACAGATAAGCACAGAAACAACTAGCTTAGTTAGGAGAGTGTTCTGCAGAGGAGGGTCGCATCAAAAACTTAGGAAGGAGCAGGATCTACGGATGAAACTTGAAATGCACAAAACGGCATGTAGTTTACCTTCAGAGCTGAAGGTAAACTACAGTGTTGTATTCGATTTAGCTTGGCTAGGCTTCAAGTGAAGAGTGGCCTTCAAAAATACGTTTTATCGGCAACCAAGGATAAGAGACGAGCTAAAGCACATGCATGACGTGTTGCGACAACCTAACTTGTCACGTGTGATTATATTAATTTCAGGTTCACAGAGAAATATTTAGGCAGTGCACCCAGGCTTACAGTCGTGATTCGGGTGGGGGGACAACAAGTGAAAAGGTTAAGAACCGCGGGCGCACTGTATTGCTTGGGTTGTGCATCAAGCAGCGCCCACAGTCTGAACTTCCGACAGCACATACCAACAAAGCTTGACAGAGGCGCGGCGCCCGTCTCGTCCCCGATGCAGAGGGCTCTACCTCGGTGACCTTTACGACTCAAGCCAGGTGTGCAACAGTCACAAGTGACGCAATTCCAACATTCTCGTTTGAAGAACGAGTCTGTTTAAATTCAGCTACGTACGTGCTATAACGAGGGAAAAGGAGAGTCCACTTGAACAACACGAACTATGTAAATTAATAAACTGATACAAACTTGAATTCTGGCGAAATGCAGACTGGTGATGGCAGAATAAAACGAGAAAGCAAGCTTGCTTAACAACATTCAAGCATACACAATGCAAGAATTCACATAATTGCCCGAAAATACGCAAAGATAGAAGAAGACGGAGGGAAGGCAGAGAAGGGGAGGGGGGGAGGAGAAATGCGACACGGCGGGCAGGGGAGGGGGCGGAGCGGGGAGAGGGTGTGAAAGCAGCAGGGGCCGGACTGCCATACGTCGTCTTCATGTCATGTTAGATAGGGGGTGGCCTCCCCCTACCAAACAAGCTTGGTTAATCCTCGAGCTGGAATAAACACCACACATCCTGTTGTTGCCAAAATATGGCGTTTCTCTATCTCGCATCTTTAACTTGCTACGTACGTGCTATAACGAGGGAAAAGGAGAGTCCACTTGAACAGAACGAACTATGTGAATTAATAAACTGATACAAACTTGAATTCTGGCGAAATGCAGACTGGTGATGGCAGAATAAAACGAGAAAGCAAGCTTGCTTAACAACATTCAAGCATACACAATGCAAGAATTCACATAATTGCCCGAAAATACGCAAAGATAGAACAAAACGGAGGGAAGGCAGAGAAGGGGAGGGGGGAGGAGAAATGCGACACGGCGGGCAGGGGAGGGGGCGGAGCGGGGAGAGGGTGTGAAAGCAGCAGGGGCCTGGAGTGCGGCTGAGGGAACGGAAGAAATGCGACACGGCAGGCAGGGGAGGGGGCGGAGTGGGGGTGTGGGAGGAGTGCGCCTGGGGGAGGCAGGCGGCTGGGAGCATGTGCACGCGCTTTCAAGCTCAATGCGCATGCGCATTGAGCTTGAATTTCACGGGCACTGCAAGGAATCGCCACGATTCCTTGCAAGTGGGGTAAAGAGTGTTTAAGCCCCCATAGTCTCGCAAGCTCGATGCGCATGCGCATCGACAGGCGAGACCTAAAAATGATCCAGCAGAATGGAGGATAAAGTTTGGCAAAACACTTTGGAGGAAATAAATAGGAAAAGAGACGTCTATTCGAAGGAGATACAGGTAAGCAAATTACATAAGTTCAAAAGAGATACGATAGACTACAAGCTCAATGAGGTGTATACATAGGCAGAGGTTTACTCTCAGAGAGAGAACAGAAAGAGACCCAATAATAAATCATCAGTGGCGAGCCTGGTCTCGGAGAAAGACATAGATCCATTTAGAGCTCCATAGGCCAGCATCCAAGTACCTAAAAATGATCTCCATACAAGAACCGGAGCTAGCAACTACCTCTACTCAATCAACTTTTTTGTCCTCAGGACACAATTCAGGTCAACCACCGAATGCAACAGTATCAACAAAAGCCCAATTTACAAAAGGAAAACATGCAGAGGAAAAAGAAAAACCAAGAAAGAACTTAAGAAAGCAGGACAAAGTCTAATTATAAAAATTTCGTTTTAATCTTTAACTACAGAACAATCAGAAGTCCTTGAAAAAGGAACATCATTTGTGGGTACACATAACACGAACAGGCTAGAAAGTGAGATTTCTCTTTTTAGATTTATGAGGGCTCTGAGACTGAGGCACTTCTTTACCAATACAGCACCCTCACAAGTGACTTTGAATCAGAGCGAGTTCATGGAATTCAAACCTAGACGCACGTACCAGGCGCCAGTATCCCATGAGTTATTGGACACATTTGAACTGTTGGTGAAAAAGGATTCGGAGCAAATGTAATACAACCTAACATGCCGAACAATTCAACAAATAAGGAAAAGAATACCATCAAAACATTGGCCATGAACACAAATCAGGCATTTCAACCCACAGCAAAGGAGGAGGATTAGCAATGATGGATCAAAGTTTCTACCAACAAAAAGTCGACGAACGTGTTGGAGATGTACAAACCTAGGTGTTACTAGAAAAAGACCACACACCAAAAACAGCAGTGGTCTTGACTGTCACCTTACAGAAAGCAGAAGATATGGGATGGATCACTTTAGTGACCAGACAGGCAAGCTCATTTGCAAACGCCGAAACTCTCAGAATTTCGGCGTTTAAGAATACAATTTTGCCAAATGGTACATATTAAGGCAAAATATACATCCCTATTTGCAATTCTCAAATAGCGATTTCTAAAAAATTGCTATTTGAGAATCGCAAATCAGGATGTTGATACATATGGCCCCAAATGTTTTTTTGACAACATCGTTCCCTGGGATGCCACACTTGTATATGCTTCCAAACGTTCATAAAAATCTGGTAGATCCATCATTCAGACCCATAGTATCAGGGTGCAGCTCATTGTTTGAACCAATCGGGAAATATTTGGACACATTTTAGCAACCTATTTTCCAGTCACGGTGTAGTTACATCAAAGATACCACGCACTTTCTGAACAAGCTAGGTGCTTTACCAATGGAAGTGTGGCAACAGTGGGTATTATGTTTCATGGATGTGACATCATTGTACACTTCAATTCCTCTCCAGGACGGTATAGAAGCAGTGGAATGGGAACTGTTGAATTAATCAGATATAAAAGCTCATAGAGTATTTCTATTGGAATTACTACACTTGTTTGTATCATAGTTACTTTTTCACTTACAACTGAGAGGAACATCGATGGGAAGTGCCGAAGTGGAAAATATTCTAGAAAAACTAATATGGAAGGAGAACTTGTTACTAAGTTGTCGTTTCATTGACGACATCTTCCTAATTTGGGAGGGGTCATCAGATACTTTGGAGTAGCTCATAGTGAAATCGAACCGTATTGACAGCAGTTTACAATTCAACCAGCAACATCAGTCAGACCGAGTTATATTTTTGGGATGTCAGTATACAGAAAGACCGAACAGGTCTAAGCCCCAAGGTTTATACTAAGCCTACAGATAAAAACAATGCTTTACTCTATCAGAGCTTCCATCCCAGAGAGTTGGTGGAAAATCTACCTTTCTCTCAATACCTCAGAATAAGAAGAATATGCTCAGATCAAGACACAGGGTTGACGATCACCAAAGCACAAAAAAAAGTATTTACAAAAGAAGTATCCTGCAGAACTTTTGGAAGATACAGAGCGCAAGGTGAGGAGGATGGACAGGCATGAATTGTTACAGCAACGCCCTAAGAACGAACTGAAAAGGCTGGTATTTGTGTCAAACTTTCCACAGTCAGGGAACATCAAGAGAATCTTTAATCGCAGATGGGATTTAAACCAACATGAGCCAGATTTTAAGGGACTTTTTGAGAACAGAACTATATTTTCATATACTCGCACCAGAAACTTAAAAGAGAAACTTAAGTTTACCAATGTGAAACCAGTTGAAAAAATAGGCACACAACGATGCCATAATTGCGTACAATGCAATAATGTAATTATAGGGGAGAGTATTACACATCCTAGGTCAGGTGAGATGATCAAGTTATGCCACTCCACCACTTGCAACACAAAAACCATCATATATGGTATAAAATGTCCAGGTGGACTACTATATATTGGCAAGACAGCGAAAAGTTGAATTTTGTATCACAGAACATAATAGCATGATAAGAAGTCAAAATTTGAATTCGAATTTGGTGGTACACTGGTTGGAGTCTAAACACACTGTGTTACAATTGAGATTTCAAATTATAGAAGAAGAGGATGTTCAAGTAGGACGCAATAATGCCCAGGTGTTGTCTCAAAGAGAGATTTATTGGATAAAGCGATTTGACACTATAGAGCCTAGAGGGCTCAATGACAAAGTGGACATGAGTTGTTTTCTATAAAGCAGATGGTATTCTTAATAATGCTTATTGTTAACTTTCTGGTGGTGGTCTCTTGCTATTTTAGACATTAACTCTGTATTTTTTCTAGCACCATTTTTTCTAGCACCCTGTATCTCATGTTTAAAATGTTAAAGAGGTGAGTAAAGGCAACAATGGTGTAGGACATATACTGTTATATATGCCCTTAGGACTACAAGCTTATCCTCACGAGTCCTGATATTCAACTGGTTTATCTTGGTCCCTCACACAACATCTGAAATGTATGAACTGCATACTTCAAAATAGTGGTTGAATCTTTTGTTTATATTGTCAACGAGATATTCCTAGCGGGCATTAGTAGGGAAGTCAATAAATTCTGCATTTGATTGGGATAAGAAGTAAGCAATTTTTTAGAATTTGTTAAGTTAAATTTGACTCCTATTAAAATATTTCCAGAATCTGTTGAGTTTATTTTTTACCTCTATCATTTTATTGGCACAGTAGCAAGGGAGAAATCAACATAATTTAAGCTAACAGTTGTTTTTAGAGGGCACTAGACCTTTGTTTATATTGTTACTGAGGGGCTCAAGCCAGCATACACTGGCCAGCGCTCAAACATCTGGTCCTTTGAGACACGTTACGTTGAGGGAGCAGAGGAGTACCTTCGCGGAGACCACGTGAACTACTAGGTAAGAAATGGTGTCAGAGGTACAGTATAAGGGTTATTGAGTGGAACTTTAACACCCGAGAGTTGTGTGTAGCGTGGAACTCGGGTAAACTTTGATAACTTTATTTGTACAGGAGGAGTTTAGTGGAAGCAGCTTTGAACAGACAGAACTTGGCATTAGCAGCAGAGCGACTGGCAGGACCTTTCTGGTATTCATAAGTAGAGTTCACGACAAGGAGTTAGAATTATGTACCCAAGAGTTGCATGACGAGTGTATCTTAAAATAAATCTTCCTGTTTTTTCAGCCACGTGTAGAGCAGTGTGGTTATTTCTTCTTAGCACACAGTGAGTTTACAAACATAGGAATCGAGTAGCATAATTCAAATTTTTGGGTGTGATACCTTTGGAATGGCAAATTCACTTTATTGTATTATAATACAAGCACATTGTATTCAAGACTCCAAGAACTGATGCCAGGAATACAGTTCCAAGAATTAATTCAGCTAATCTATCTGAACTTCCACTGGCAAATGGTAATGAGTGAATAAACATACGGACTGTACCAGCACAGTGCAGAAAGTTTTTCAAGAACCTCAAGGTACATTGACTTTCTCTCGAGATACATTGACTTTCTCTATCAGTTATAAATGAAGATGGTAATCCTTGGTAGCATCAATACCCTTTGGGCAAGGTCCCCATGTTGCTACCAGAATTTAATTCCTCCAGGTATTACCACTCCATCTACCCGAATTTGGTAGTCCAATCCAGACCGTTCACAAAAGGAGCTACAGAGGGATATAACGCAGGTCGCCCTCCACTCAAACTCAATAATCATACACAAAAACCTGCTCTAAACCGGGAAAAACATCATGAGCATACCCAGAACCACATCTTGGTTAAACTGCGTAGGTACCAGCTTATAAAATGCTGTACACACTGGGTGCTCCTATCCGTACTTAAAAACGATTTCTCAGGTGTGTCTGCCCACATACATAAATAGGTTTTATACGTTTCGCACACTCAGGATTTTAGCACATCATGTCCAACAAAAAATATGTGAGGGAAGTGGAGGCACCTCATGGAAACACCACCATGGGAGCTACTGATAGGTTCTCATCAGTGTGCTACTATTCAGACCCTCCAGCTTTTCGCGATTCCGCGATTCACGAAAAAATCGCGAAATCAGCGGGAAAGCGCGATGGCCGCGATTTTTACCATTTCGGCAGCGAAAAGGTGTACCTGCTGCTATTTTAAAATGGGGCTTCTTATTGGATGTATGCAAACACGCACGTCACTATGTGTTTCCGTACAGCATTAGAGATATGGGGCAGAGTGAGAAGCAGGCGAAAAGGCACAGGGGGTCAATGCGGTCAGAGGCGCAACTAGAGCATTTCTAAGAAATCGGCAGAGTGGAGCTGCAGGGGCCTAAGAAGAGGTCGTTTCACACCAAAGCCTCATTTACACGCAGATGGTCTTTTAAAGACGTGAGAAGTGCTTGGGTGCGGCTGTGTGTGTCCCGGGGAGCTGTCTCAGCCGGGCTGCCACGGGGGAGGGGGGGTGGAGGAGGGAGGAGGGACCTGAGTTCGTAGACAGGATAAGTAACTTCTCAGTATGGCAATGTCTTTGATACTGGTTTTTATGTACATTTGAGTGTCATCTACATATAGATGCAGAGCAACACAAGAGTTGTTTAGATTCTAACCTAGTGGCTCCATCTAAAGATTGAATAACCTGGGCGCTAGGATTGAAAGCTAAGTTATACTGATGGAGCTGGGATTCGCGTGCAAGCGCCCTACTCTCATGCAAAACCCTTGTCTAAATTGCATAATCGTATTAACACTATTGTTCGTCAATTATAAAGTGTTTTTCCAACACGCGGGTGTCCCCAGGATGCTTGCTTGTATGTCTTTTCTCGTACTAACGAAGCTTGCACTAAAAACGGCTGCTTCGCTGAAATTCAGTCTGCGCATGCGTCGGTCATACCCATGTGATGTGACGCACTCGCATTCTGGAGGGAGTTTTGTGCTCATGCGCACTGTTGCAAATATGGCTGCTTGACTCTCACCACGCTCTCCGCTTGTTGCTGCTGCTTTTGCTTATCTGTCCTTTCGCACTAAACAATAATGCTATAGTCATTATAAAGTAAGGGTTGGTTAATATCTCATCATGGTATACAGTGTGATCATTTTATATATGATTTTAATTTGTTCTCGCTTACTTTTCATGTACCGCGTCTTTGTGGGCTGGGGCATACGTGAGCAACGCCATATTGAGGCTCCTCTGAACCCTGTCAGCTGACCAGGGAAAGTCCTAACTGCGCAGAAGCTAAAACTAGCCAGCTGGCTCCTGAAGCCCGATGCGCCTGGGAACCCATCCCGAAGATGCAAGATTGTACCTTGAACTGTCATACACTGTTGCTATATGCTGTACTCTTGTATTGTATTCTGTATTCCTATGCCTGGGAACGTGAACCCGGGGGGCGGGTGTGCAAACCTGAATATTAAATATGGGAAAGCTGAATTTTAGGAGGTGGTAATGACCGCACCACCTCTCCTGACCAATCATAATATGGGAAACTGTCACTTGCAACATTAGTGGGTGGTCTGAGGGTCCCCAAAACTGTATAATTGCCCTAGTTTAGCTTAGGAAAATTGTCCGACTTGTCCGAGTAGCAGACCTGTCACTGACCCTACGAACTCTATAGGTGCTCAATCTGAAGTGCCGCGGAGCACTCTGTCCATACTTTCCACAAACTCCTAAGGGGTGGAAAATCCTAAGTGCTGGCGAAGCACTTTGCTGGGAAATTCGAAACCCAAATCGGGGTTACTGGCGGATTACTTGCAGAGAGGGGTAACGCTGGCGTTGCTTCTAAAGCTGTGGGAGTTGGTCGTACCTTGGTGAACCCAGTCCTGATCCCAAAGCCTGAGGGGTATCCTGTCCTTACTGTCCGTGAGCTGTACCTGCTCGCATTCTGGCATTCCTTCCTGAGGGTCCTTGTCCCCGTCTTCCCATCTGACCCGTGGCCAGGGTTAGACTTCAATCTGAACTTAGGTAATTATTAGACCGAGGGTTTGCATCTCTCTCTCTCTCTCTCCTTTTCTCTCTCTCTCTAAAAATTCTTTCAGTAAAGCATTACTTGCCAATGATATTGCTCTATTCCCTTTTATGCGAACTATACGTGATTGTTTAATAGGTTTGTTCCACTTCTCTCCCCACCCTTAGCAAATTGTCAATCCGTTATATAAATAGTATGTTCCCGTTTTTCCCTTACCTTTAGTTGGTTGCAGTGAATTTAGTAAGGATAGTTGAGGATAAGTACATGTTTTAGGTCCCAACCTTAAACTCGTGTCCTAGTATAAAGTTGCAGTGATTAGTTCTGTTCTAAAATTCCTACCCTTAGTCTTCCCATATATTCTAATGGTTATAATTCTAATACAAAGTTACTTATTGGTGTTAATGTTGATGTTTGATATATTATTCTGCATATCGCTTATTGCCTTGGCATCTTCTCTTTGAATCTTTATATAAATTTTTAAACTTCATCAGGTGTCTGTGGTCATTTTACAGAAATCGTGGATAAGTATGGTAATAATTGTAGAGAGTATTTGATCTAGACCTGTCTACTCTTTTCCCTGCTTAGCTCCAGATCTGTCGTAGGAATTGTGCCTGTGGTAAGTCAGGTACATGGTAAGCAGAGGTGAAACCAACCTTAATTACTCATAAGAGCGTGTAGCAGAAGCCAATCACCCAGTTCACCCCGAAAATAAATGGTGTATTAAATCTTGTGCACGCCGGGGCCCAGTGCGTGTAAGAAATAGGTGAACTCGGTGACCCGGGTGAACTGCGCGCTCTATCAATACCACGTAATGTTTTGGCTACAGTAGATGTGTAGTTGTCCATCTTCACAATTTGCTTTCTGTTAAAAATGAATAGATGAAAACCAACTCAAGACCTTGCCACAGAAGTCCATGCAATATTTAGTTTTGAAGTAGCCTGCCATGGTCAATTGTGACAGACAGGGATTCGAGCAATAATATTTAGCACACATCTCCTTTTTCAATAACTTAATGTTCGTAATCAGGCACTTTTAATGTTGCTGTTTCTCTGCTAACCCATCTCTGAAGCCAGATTGGTTAGCTACTGGAAAGCACTCCTGCACAATAACCGCTTAATTTTGTGTCAACTGTTTTTTCTGTGGTTTTTCCCAGTCAGGGCAGGGTTGAAACTGGGCAGTAGCAAGTGTTTGGGGAGGGTAAGATCAGCCTTTTTTAAATTATAGGAGTGATTAGACTGGTCCCTCAAGAGTTTGGAATAAGTCTTTATCTAAGGAGGTATTTTTTAGATCGTGTCAAGAGTCTTGGATGGTGGAAACAGTCATTGACCATTGTGGCTGGGATAGGGGGCCATTGTAGATGACTGATTAAATTAACTTGAGCCTTGGCTGATGTGGGTGGGGAGGACTCCCCATGTGACTGACTATTTAGGAGGACTAGCTGAAGGCTCTGTATTTATTTCAAATTTGCTTCTTATCGATAATTGATCAGATTTTTCCTCACCTATTAACCAATAAAAGAATAAAAAACACATTAGTCCCCAAGGACTCGTGTCTTAAACTCCTTTTGTTCAGACTAGTGTAATGTTTGTTGCAAGCCTGTACTAGCAGTGCCATCTGAGGCGACACAAGTGGTTTTGTACAGCAAAAAAAGTGAAGGCAATTTGGGACCCCATTGCTGAATGGTTTTACCCAGAGCTGGAACCTGCCCTGAACATGCCTACTTCACCATACATCAGTAGAGTTTTGTCTCCATTTGTACCAAAGTTATTGTTCTACAAAAAAAAATATTTGGAGTGGCGGTCCCAGGGAGAAATAGGACCCCCTTAAATGAGGTTAGGATTGGAGCTGTGCTTCCGTAGAGCAGCAGAACTTTAAACATGCCTATTTTAAAGTGGAATACTCTGCTAAAACATTTTCTTATGATTTGAGGCTGAAAATGAATGATTATGAGTAAAATAAAGTGCCGCAAAAATGCCGCTAAATTTCCATTTTTGGGCCGCTAAATTTCCATATTTGTGCCGCTAAATTTGCTAATCTATGCCGCAATATCCTGGGGGGTCTGACTATCATCATCATTGGCAGTCTCTACTACCAAAATGAAAGTGTGCAAAAATGTGCTCAAATGAATTGGAAGTGTGAAAAAAGGTAAAACACACCACGAAAGATATGTGTGTGCCTATCAACCCTGACCCCCTTCTGTCAAAGTAACAACAGGTTTTTCCTTGCTTTCACAACATAAAAACGAGCTAAACAGTCACTGGCACAACCATCAGTTTTAATCACTGCCGTGTGCTTGCTCAATTTAAAAACAAGACCTACTGTCGCACTCCAGCAGTTTTTCATGGAAAGCCAACATGTTTCATTGCCTTCTAACACATTTCCGGCAATTTCATCCTTGCCACACTAAGTTCAATAATGTACCTGGGGTCAGTAGACACAGACAACACATACCACGCAGCTAGACAGAACTCATGATACAAATCACTGCGCGCTGCGCGTGCACTTGTTGAACTCATTGAATATTGACCTGTTGGTCGCCCTCGCCTTGCAGACCAGCAGCCACCTCTCTGGGTATGCTCACGCGTCCACAATACCCAAAGGTGCTTATTGCGGCTGCTCTCTATCAACCTGAAGAGAATATATAAACCTGAATCACTGGTGGAGAAATCAAGGATATTTCAGGTGCTGCCTCATTCCTGAATAACTCCACTCACACGCGAGAGAAAGTAAACGCCTCAATGCGCCGACTTAGAAGCGGAGCGCACACACCACAACCACAGGCCTGACACAACTCCTAGCATTAGCGTCCCCGCTTCCTGTGTCCCGCGCCCTGTGTCCCGCCTCGTTCACCTTTCAACCGGAAGGCTGCTCCTCGCTGCTTCCGGTATCCGGTGAGCGTCTGCTTATGCACTCCGCGCGCGCTAATGCCGTGTACACGGAGTCAGCGCCCTCCCTCTTCCGGTATAAGGCTGCTCCTCGCTGCGCGCCGGTATCCGGTGAGCGTCTGCTTACACACTCCGTGCGCGCTAATGCCGTGTACACGGAGTCAGCGCCCTCCCTCTTCCGGTATAAGGCTGCTCCTCACTGCGCGCCGGTATCCGGTGAGCGTCTGCTTACGCACTCCGCGTGCGCTAATGCCGTGTACATGGAGTCAGCGCCCTCCCTCTTCCGGTATAAGGCTGCTCCTCGCTGCGCGCCGGTATCCGGTGAGCGTCTGCTTACGCACTCCGTGCGCGTTAATGCCGTGTACACGGAGTCAGCGCCCTCCCTCTTCCGGTATAAGGCTGCTCCTCGCTGCGCGCCGGTATCCGGTGAGCGTCTGCTTACGCACTCCGCGCGCGCTAATGCCGTGTACACGGAGTCAGCGCCCTCCCTCTTCCGGTATAAGGCTGCTCCTCGCTGCGCGCCGGTATCCGGTGAGCGTCTGCCTCACGCACTCCGCGCGCGCTAATGCCGTGTACACGGAGTCAGCGCCCTCCCTCTTCCGGTATAAAACGATCACGTCACCACTCCTCTGGGCGCCATCTTTGAATGGTGCACACACACGCAGATCAGACTGTAGCAAACGAGTGAGTTCTTAAGAAATAACATCATTTTTAAAGAACATAACATTCCAACATGCATAAACTGAAGGAAAATACAATTGTAGAGGGGACCACCTTTATTCTCCTGGCACCACCGACTCTTGCCAATCATTAACAATCTATTGGGCTGACTGGTGTGCCAATATTTCTTGCATGCTACATGGGCATTCCAAGGTTGACTCTACCATTGTACCCTGTGCGAATTAGGCTCCTGTGTGCATCAGAACTATTGACAGCCACTGACTTCATTCATCCAGGAGCGGCCCCGCCTTGTTCCATTCAATGACGTCATTCAAGCCCTGTAGGTCCACCCGCTCCTGGTAGATCCAATGGGCCTCTGTAGTGTCCAGTCTGTTTTCGATGTTGTATGTGTCTCTCAACACCTTCTCTAGTACAATCCTCTTGATATCTTTGTAGTGGTGTTTCAGTTCACGGAAGTGGTCCACCAGGCGTGTAGTCAATTTGCCCTCCTTAAGGGTACTTAGATGTTCTTGAATTCTGATCTTAATCTTCTTTGATGTCAATCCAATATAGTGCAACCCACACTGGCATTTCAGTCTGTAAATAACATTTGTTGTTTTGCAATTGGTAAATTTGTTCAAATACCTTGTTCTGCCATTTACTAATTGAACAGCACACCCACCACATGGATGATGTCCTGATGGGAGCCCCGATGTTCTCGGCTCCTGCATTGGGCGGGTATGCACCAACTGGTCACGCAGGTTTCTAGATCTTTTAAAGGCAAACCTGGGAGGTGGCAACGCAAAGCCATTTGTCCTCAACTAAGGCCAATCCAGACACCCATATTTTAAACCTTCTACCAGACTCAAATCTTTCAACCTTTCTATGTTACCATCTTTTTCGAACTGCCTGTCACTGAGAGTCGTTGATGCTCCACAATCAGTGCGCTCAAAGTTACCTTGTAAACCCGTCTCATGAGACTCGAAGAAAAGAAAAATAAATTACACACACTGCACAGAACTGTCTCTAAATCTATCACTATTATTCCGTGCACCATTGTCTTACTGCTGTTGTTTCCACATGGATGTTTTGCGGTCTATCACAGAAGTAACTTCATTAAATACCTTACTCAACACGTTGTTCTCAATCATACCTTCGTAGCTTTCTACTGTTTCTGATCTTATGACGTCTCTGATAGACATGTTGTGCTGACTGTTGCTACATAAAAAGGTAATAGATTACTGCTGCAGGAACCGTGCAGTACCCTTACAGTAAGATGCACTATATTTGGATAAAAGATACTTTGTTTGTTAGAAAAGCTGCACCTACTAGAATATTAACATAACAAACAGGAGCACACAATGCAATAACACAGACCAGGCACTAGAAGAATCTGAGGCAAACAATGCAATAACACAGGCCAGGCATTAGGAGAAACTGATACAAGCAATGCGACAACACAGGCCAGGCACTAGGAGAATCTGATGCAAACAATTCAATAACGCAGGCCAGGCACGAGGAGAATCTGATGCAAACAATGTAATTTCAGATGCAGAGGCTAGCTCTGTATATTATAGGTACAGATTCACACCAAGTCATGGTATCTTTACATAGTTTAGGCCAGCAAGGTTTCTGCTCCACTAGACTGTAGGTCTTACGGACTCAATTAGGATGGGCATTAGGTGAGACATGGCACTAGTTAGCTGGGCAGATAAATCACAAACAGCTAAAAAAGGATGCCTCTGCTCAGGGCCCAAATTAGTTCTTTGGAAACCAAGCACTGGAATTCTCGTTCTGAGCTCTTCTGTGAAAGGATGTCCGCCACACCCTCTTCGACCGTCACCCCAGTACAACAGGCTGGATTCTAGGATTAGTTAAACCAGTGGACCTTTCTTCAATCTGCCTTTCAACAGCCTCCAACCAACTTCTGCCAGGCTTCCTGCACTGACGTGGAGGCAAATGGGATGGAACAGGCTACAGGAGGCTGGATGTGTATTCCATGCCCTATGCCAGACATCCAGTAAACAGCAAGGGGTTCCTAAGGGAAGCTACCAGGGGCTGGATAAACAGAGACTGGCCCTCATGTTGGGACTAATCAAATGTCCTCTTCCTCTCAGACGTTCACAAGATAAACAAGGTTTTGGGTCACACCGGTTGATGCATTCATTAACGACAACAACTTGCTGGATGACACCCAGTTTGGTTTTAGACAGGGACATGGGACGGAAACAGCTCTTCTAAAAGCTGCAGACGAAATCAGAACAACCATGGACACAGGAGGGGCAGCTGTTCTGATACTCCTAGATCTCTCTGCCGCATTTGACACGGTCGATCATGTCACACTGATCGACCGTGTCTCGGCACTGGGCATAGGAGGCACAGCCAAAGATCTAATTGCCTCATTCCTTGCCAATCGTCCTCAGACTGTCAGGGTAGGGAATTTCACTTCTCAGACCTTCTCTCTTCCCTGCGGTGTTCCTCAGGGCTCCTTGCTAAGTCCGACGCTTTTTAATATCTACGTATCGGACTTAGCGAGAGTAATAAAAACCTACGGAATAGCCCTTACTACGTACGCCGATGACACGCAACTAGTGCTATCGGTGCACAATAACGGAGCCAGCGTCGCTTCCAACTTTCAGGAAGGAATGAAGGCGATAAGCTCCTGGATGTCATCAAACTGCCTCAAACTTAACTCCGATAAAACGGAGGTGATGACATTCGGGAGCTTGCAGCCAGCATGGTCCCCACAGTGGTGGCCACCTGAGTTGGGCTCCCCCCCCCCAACCAGTGACAAAAGTCCGGAACCTAGGAGTCATCTTCGACAATAAGCTGACTTTTCACCATCATACTAATGCTGTCGTATCTTCCGCCTTCTTTACCCTCAAAAAAATCAAAAAGCTTCTGCCATACCTACCCCAATCAGCCGGCAAAACCCTCATCAGCACACTAGTCTTTTCAAGAACAGACTACTGCAACTCACTCCTTCTGAATGCGCAGGAAGGGGTTCTCAACAAGTTGCAGACCGTGCAAAACGCGGCGGCTAGAACCTTACTTTCCATTCCTAAATTCACTCCCACTTCCCACCACATCAAAAGGCTCCACTGGCTTCCAATCAGGAGCAGAATCAAATTTAAGGCCTATGTATAGCCTATAAAACCCTAAACCACTCAGGGCCCCAGTACCTAAAAGAAGCTCTTCGTCCAGTGGAGCAACGCAGGATGCTACGATCCTCCACAGCCCTCTTGCTGAATGTACCTCGTACAAGAAAGGCCACCTGGGGAGATAGATGTTTCACCACAGCTACAGCTAAACTGTGGAACACTCTCCCACTCCATATCAAATCTGCTCCCGCGCTTCTTAAATTTCGAAAAAGCCTCAAAACATGGCTTTTCTCTACCTCCTAACCCTCCCGTCTTCAGTAGTGAGTTCTGAGCTTTCAGCGCCGAGACACCCGTATGGGTATTTGTTTGCGCTTTAAAAATTGCAAAATAAATAAATAAAATAAATTCAGCACCGGTGAGTCTGGAAACCTTCGGTGGGATTATAGTGAATCAGCCTAGTGTTTAAAGAAGGGAATATATGCAAAGTGAATCTCCAGAAACTAGCAGTTCGGTAACAGCGAGATGTAGGCCTGTGTAACAGAAAGACTAGATATCAGAATGAATCAGTATCTGACATTTCAGTGTGAGTAAATGAAGAGCAAAGTGCATAGATTCTCCTGTTTAATTAAAACCCCTCACTGTGTATGTTAGAAAATAGTGCTCACACACACACAGTAGAAGGTGCTGACAATCTCCTACCTGAGCAGAGACCTGTGCAGACGTGTCCAGGCTCTCTGTTCCCCCTGGGGGGCCGGGGGGGCAGATCTGGGACCTGAGCGGATCTGTAGATGAAGGTGACTGCCCACCAGACAGGGCTCCTTCCTCTTCTGCTGTACACACAAGGAGTTGTCACCAGCGCTGCTGGTGCTGTCTCTGCCGCTGCTGACCCGGAAGAGGAAACCCTTCTCCCTTTCATACGGTATACAACTCCATGGGTTTTATCAGCAGGTAAGGAGCGCCCTCTGGTGGCCGCTGATGGAACCGCCGCCTCCAGGCTCTGAGCCTGAGTTACATTAAATAAATGAAAATGTAAGAAAACTGCTAGAATCAAACTGCACAGCGTTTTTTCTAATGTTCCTGTTTCTGTGGGTAATTCTGACGCTTTGCCCCAAATTAAGTTTAGCATAACTGCGAAAATTTCAGATTGCTATGGTTCACATTTTCATCATTTCAGTGTCATTATGAGTGACATTTCAACAACTATGAGTGATACTTTTTCTTGAGCAAAATCAAGCAATGAAGATGAGGCAGACATATAAATATCAGAAATTACTCCTATTTGAGCAACGACAAACTCAAAGAAGTTACCTGCTGCAATGCACCAGAAACATACGCAGCCAGGAAAGAAGCATGCTGTGGCATTCAAATACTTTGCTTATGTATTATATTTACTGGGTGATTGCCGAGGTGTTTACTTTAGATTAATGTACCAGCTCAGTGACACTCTTTCAGGCACTTACTTCCTTAGTTGAAATTCTCAGGGGACAGATATTGTAACCTCTTGGAGAGGATGTGGCCCAACGTCTAGAGCGGTCGACCTTGAATCTGGGGAACCGGGTTTGAGTCTCGGCAATGACGCTCAACATCCTGTGATTCTGGGCAAATCACATTATTCTCCCTGTGCCTGACAAAAATAAATGTGTATCCTCATGTAATGCAACTGGTGCTCATGTAAAGCGCTCTGATACCCGATTAAGGTCAAGTTTGTGCTATATAAAAAAAAAACTTGCTAGGGACAGGATGGAAATGTACACCAGAATGTAAACTTGCAGCAAGGTGGCGAGGGAAAGCTGCAGGAGAAAAGGGCTGGAACCTGCAAAAGTAAAAGAAGGGAAACCTGTAACTGAGTATGGTATTCCTTTTCACCTTTCTCTCTTTCTCTCGTTTCTATGTTTTTCCCTTTCTCTTCTCAGCCTGCCTCTACACCGATCCTCCACAAATAACTATTGTCTGCAATTTGAACCCAGGTGGAAGTCTTACCCGTCCTGCACATTACGTGGTCGAGTTCCTGGGGCTAGGGGTTACTTCTGCTGCAGACAGTCTTCACCATACCCAGGGGAAATAACACGCATGTGGCAACAGAGACCATTATGAAAGGACTGACTTCATGTTCAGCTTTTCTGCACAATACAAAGCCCCTGAAAGAGAAAAGAAAAGGGACTCTTCATTCAAAGTGCATCACTCCTTTCGCTTGCTTGTTTCTATTTTCACTTTTTGCCATTGAGTTTCACATGTGATTATTACATATGATTTGGGGTGACTGATGCTTCTAGGATGGAAATTTAGGGTGGGGATGGATTTTAGTTTAGATTCTTCAGGGTTTCATTTTCTTCGTGTTACCAGGCACATGCTTCCGCGAGTTCCACAGGATCACTTTGATTCTAATGACTAACAAATTGTTGTCAGACTGTGAGATGGGATATAGTATAAAGTCATGGACTGATAATAGTTTGAATACTAAAATTAAGAGGGGGCCGTTATGTTGTTTGTTGAACATCACACCCCTGAGTGGTCCACAAGGGGTCGCCATTCACCATTCGCCTCCGTTGGTCCTTCCCATTTTCAGTACAGACAGTTCATGTAGATGAAATAGGTAAATATGTCATTCTCTCCTGCGGGCTTTCCGATCATTCACCGGTCCAACTAACCCTCAGACTTCAACAATGGGAGTTGAAGGGTATGTGGGGTTGGAATGCCTGGTGGCTGTTAGATGATACTCTTGTGAAACATCTGCGGGATAAGATCATAGACTATTTTGACATTATCGCATGTTCTGTACCCACAGCAGTTACAGTTTGGGAAGCATTCAAGGCAGTGACTAGAGGAAATACCATGGCTCAGATTAGGCGTAACCTGAAAATTGGGAGAGAGCAGCCTTGGCATGGGTTTCCCCTGCATTATTTGCCTTTGCCTCCTGTGTTTTACTGTTTGTTGGATTTTGTTTTTGCTGGTCTAGATGCTTTGGGTAACTACTGCTCAGTGCCCAAGTGCAAGTGTTCACTCTGTAAATTAATATTATGGATTAGTGTTTCCATATTTGATTTACTGTTAAGTCCCGAGTACAGTGCACTGTGTGTGCCCTGGGCCTGTAAACCAAATTCTGCTAGTGGGTTTGCAAACATAAACAAAAGGAGTATACCGAAACTACCCTCCTATACCTGGGTATGGGACGTACGTTAATGCAAGAAGAAATGGTATGAAGGAAGAGATACAAAAATGTTTATGAGTAGAGCACATTTAATTACCCTCTCTGAAATGTTGTTATTCTTAATGTACCTATCACAATGTATTTACAACACACATAAACAATGGTACCTAATCAATGAAGAAAACTGAAAATAACATATACCACAACATTATATACATCAATATAAACACAGTTATACATTACACGAAAACCCTGGAATATTATTCTCACTAGTGTTCACCCATAAATTCTGGGGGAGCCACTCAGAGGTAGTCCGGGTGAAAGACCTATGGCCTAGGGACTTGTTTTCCTAGCTCTAGTGTGTCACTACACAATTCCAAGGAAAACTGTAGTTCCAAGGACTCCTAATTAGAAGTGTTGACATGACCACGTTTCAGCCTTTTCTTCTTTGGCCTCCTCAGGACAAGGGTAATAAGACATTAATCATTTTTAAGCGACCGGAACAAAAGCCTTATGGCACTGCGGCTGACAAACTCTGGCGGCCGCGGCGAATGATATAGCAGTTTGTGTAAAGTGAGGAGATTATACCCCTTGCTCCAAAGAGAAGAAGACTAGAAGACCGGTTCCGATTAAGATAGACGGCGCCCACCTAGGATAGAACGTGGATGGTTTTCCACTACACGGAGAGGGAGGTATTTGTGCCTCGATTGTTGAGAAGCCATTGTGGTGCCATGAGCCTTTTGTAGCGGTCGCTTAAAAATGATTAATGTCTTATTACCCTTGTCCTGAGGAGGCCAAAGAAGAAAAGGTTGAAATGTGGTCATGTCGACACTTCTAAGGAGGAGTCCTTGGAACTACAGTTTCCCTTGGAATTGTGTCGTGACACACTAAAGCTAGAAAAACAAGTCCCTAGGCCTTAGGTGTTTCACCCGGACTACCTCTGAGTGGTTTGCCCAGAATTTATGGGTAGCTAGTGAGCTTGCAGCACTGATTGTGCCATCCACTCATGCAGCCTTGCAAAAGTGTCTCAGGCCTGCTATTGCGGTGCCTGTGTGCAGTTCAGTACTGCTGTGTCGCCCCCAAAAGTGCACCCACTTTCCAGGCCCCAACCTTCCCTTTTCTTATATGTGAGTCACCCCTAAGGTAGGCCCAAGGTACCCATGTGGGCAAGGTGCATTGTATGTGAAAGGTAGGACATGCCCTGATGTGTGTGGCAGGTCGTGATAGTGAAATACTGCCAATTGTGATGTTCACTATTGAAAGGCTCTCTATCTCATAGGATACAATAGGGAATTTACTTATAACATATTATAAGAAATAACTGCCCATGGGAACAAGATAAGTGAATAGAGTTTGGTATGCCTGAACTTAGAATATAAATATGCATCTTTTAGTGAGGGTGATTTTTTATATTCCGGCTTTGAAAATACCACTTTTAGAAAGAAAGTATTTTCTTGCCTACCCATCCAGTGTGCCTCTCCTAGGTTGTGTATTGACTGTCTGGCTTTGGAGTTACAGGGGCTAGGAATGTGCATTCTGTTTATACAGCCACTTGGGGGGTTGAGTATGTCCTGCCTTTCCAGGGTGAGTCAGGGCTGGGTTGAATAGATCTGGGCGGCATTCTGTGAAGGGGGAGGAGATTTCTTTCACACCTGAATGGGCCTGGTCTGCCTTGGACTATGCTGTCTCCACCTCCTGCCAGGAAGCTGCAACAAAGAGGACAGAACTGTTTTTGACTGGGTGTAGAGCTTCTATGCCATCAGAGAACAAAGGAAGTTATGCTATAAGAAGCTGGGCCCGAGCCCCAGACCTCAAGATCATTTTTGGAATTCAAGAGGAATTCAAGAGGAACCTTTGCCAAGGAGGAGAGCTGAGAAGACTGATGGAGAAGTATTGCCCCTTTGCTTTGTGCTGTCTGGGGTTGGTCTACAGTGGCTATTTCTGCCAAAGAGAGGATAAAGACTTTGCTATGAGCTGTGTCTCCTGCTTGAAGAAGATCTCCAAGGGCTTGAAACAGAGCTTGCTTCCTGTTTTGAAGTCTCAGGGACACATAGACTTCACCACCAGCTCCCCGGTCGTGCAGTTCCTAGTAATCCACAAACGTGTTTTGGATGACCTAAACTGAGGGCTTGGTGTCCAGACCTCTTCCGGACACCCCCGCAGGATATGTCAGCCGATAGACCAGCTAGCTCTACAGTGCCACTACCACCCCCCTGTATCTTACTGTGATGTAGGTAGTCTCTGGCAACCACTGAACATGACAACCCTGAATCCTCGAGGATCATGGAAAACAGTACAGTACTTTTTGCTCAGACACACATGCTTGCTTACTCTCAAAAAATACACAGGATGGTGAATAGGATGTTTCAATAAGTATTTATTGATCCAGCGTCAGCCGTGTGTAAAACGTATTTGCTGCGACAATCATGAGACAGCAGCATATGAAAGAGATTGCTAGTATGAATATAGTAAATAGTGGATGCATTTCGACCATAGTGCTAATAAGCTGAACATAATCAGTTCCGATAAAACAGTAGCACTTGCATATTCCTAAAATGCTCGCCCTAAGGAATTTGCCTAAATGTACCTAGCCTAGATCTTTATGTGTAGCATGTATATGCATATATGTATGTATGTAGCCAAGAAACGCTAGGGAAGAACCAGCCCCCTCCCCTGATGGCTGAGAATGAAGAACCCCATCTCTGCTTCGAGGATGAAGCTAGACTGAGTCGGGGGGGATTTCAAACTTTAATACTGGCTGGTGCAGATGATTCACCTCACACTTTTCAGCCCCAACGTTTTAGCTGTTTGATACTGGAGTAAGGACTGAGCAAAATCATCAGAACCAGAATTCAGAGAAAAAAAACACAGGTGCACAGCTCTGACGGTCGAGCTGCAGTCGCTTTCTGGGCAACTCATTAGGAAGGTTTGTTCTGGAGCAAGTTCTGTTCGGTTACGAAGGAGTTCTATTAACAAGGTGGAGTAAGTGTAGAGAGATGTGCAGCAGTGTCTCTTCTGCAATGGCGGAGTGTCGCCCCACTGCCAGGCTCAGAGCCAGCAAATGAAAAATAAAACAATGTTTTAGCATCGTTTCATTTTTCATTTGCCGGCCCTGAGCCAGCGCTATAGGGAGGGGCGGGCCGAGGCATGGGAGGGGGCGGAGTGTGGAAACTAGAAGAGATCGCTGTTAGCATGAGCTGAAGCCATTTTGTTTGTGGCATCCATTTTAGTTAGCCACGTGTTTGCCATGTGCTTCCCTGTCTTCTCTGTTGTCTGCTTCTCTATTACGCCTGAGTCATCATCTATAGTTAACTCTTTCAGCACTGAGCCTGAGCACTGCTCAGGGTCAGAAAGGCCTGTAGCTGCTAGAATGCACCTGTTGCAGACTTAACTGTCAGGCTATTTTTACTGATGTCAGCAAATTGTGTAGCTCCTCCCACTCTGTTGACTAAGCGATTCTCATGTATCCTTATATGTAAGAAGTTATTTGTGTGTCCACTTGTACTGCCCCTTTTTGTACCTCTAAGCTTACACTGCAGCTATTACAGTATGAAAGCACCATGGTTACAGTACTACATGTGCTACCTCATATTTTATTTTATTTTATTTTATTTAATGTGATGTTATATAGCGCGAACATTACCAGAAGGTGTCAGAGCGATTTGCATAAGATCCAGTTGCGATACATAAGGACTCAGGATTACCTGCGTTGCATAAAAGATACAACCAGAAAAAAATTGCAAATGTACAAGTTATAGTCACACAGGGAGGAGCCTTCAAGGAAGGGATACGAATGGATATACTCTAAGAGTCACATAGGAATGGTCGAGAGCACAGCGGTCTACGCTTATACTAGTGATTAGAGGTATCTCAATATACAAAGGGAAGGGATACGAATGGATATACTGTAAGAGTCACATAGGAATGGTAGAGAGTACAAAGGTCTGCTGCATTTACTAGTGATTAGAGTTATGTCTATATACAAAGGGAAGGGATACGAATGGATATACTCTAAGAGTCACATAGGAATGGTAGAGAGTACAAAGGTCAACAGCATATATTAGTGATTAGAGTTATCTCTATATACATAGGGAAGAGATACGAATGGATATACTCTAAGAGTCACATAGGAATGGTCGAGAGCACAGTGGTCTACGCATATACTAGTGATTAGAAGTATCTCTATATACATAGGGAAGGGATACGAATGGATATACTCTAAGAGTCACATAGGAATGGCAGATAGTACACAGGTCTACTGCATATACTAGTGATTAGAGTTATCTCTATATACATAGGGACGGGATACAAATGGATATACTCTAAGAATCACATAGGAATGGTAGAGAGTACAAAGGTCGACAGCATATACTAGTGATTAGAGTTATCTCTGTATACAAAGGGAAGGGATACGAGTGGATATACTCTAAGAGTCACATAGGAATGGTAGAGAGTACAAAGGTCAACAGCATATACTAGTGATTAGAGTTATCTCTATATACATAGGGAAGGGATACGAATGGATATACTCTAAGAGTCACATAGGAATGGTAGAGAGTACAAAGGTCTAGTGCATATACTAGTGATTAGAGTTATCTCTATATACTTAAGGAAGGGATATGAATGAATATTCTTTAAGAGTCACATAGGAATGGTAGAGAGTACAAAGGTCTACTGCATATACTAGTGATTAGAGTTATCTCTATATACATAGGGAAGGTATACGAATGGATATACTCTAAGAGTCACATAGGAATGGTAGAAAGTACAAAGGTCTACTACATATACTAGTGATTAGAGGTATCTCTATATACAAAGGGAAGGGATATGAATGGAAATACTCTAAGAGTCACATAGGAATGGTAGAGAGTACAAAGGTCTACGCATATACTAGTGATTAGAGGTATCTCTATATACAAAGGGAAGGGATACAAATGGCTATACTGTAAGAGTCACATAGGAATGGTAGAGAGTACAAAGGTCGACAGCATATATTAGTGATTAGAGTTATCTCTATATACATAGGGAAGGGATACGAATGGATATACTCTAAGAGTCACATAGGAATGGCAGATAGTACACAGGTCTACTGCATATACTAGTGATTAGAGTTATCTCTATATACAAAGATACACAAATAGTAGATTTTCTCAGGTCAAGACCCAAAAAACCAGGAGAGCAGAGTTCCATTAAGTGGGGTCGGAGGGGGGAACACAGTCACAACACCAAGGGAGGGTGGGAGGGATACAAGGGTATGGAGGAAAGACAAATCAGAAAAAGGAAGAAACATTTAAGGTTCGTCAAGGGGGAAACGAGTGAAAAGGGTAAAGGACGAGGGAATGGACAAGATGGCGGGTCAGAGTCCAGGGAAATGTGGCCGTGAACAGCAACGCAATGGCGGCCAGGACAAAAGAAAAAACATAAAGAAGTCCATGAGAGAGACCCAGTGAGTATGGATTAGAGCGCCAGGAGAGGTCCGGGGGGTACATAGTTCAGAAATCAAAGTCAGGAAGCGCTCTCCCGAGTACAGGGTCATGGCCTGCATGTTGCAGTGGTAGCTCCCTGCGCTGGAGCTGCTGTCCTGGCTGCAGGGCGAGCTGTAGAGGGAGCCCTTTCAGGGCTCAGGGAGGGAGGGATGCCAGTCCTGAGTGCGGCGAGGAGATTGCTCCCCGCCCCTTGTGGGAAGGCCCGCAGCGAGGTCACGATGAAGCCCTGGCCGTGGTGTTGTGGGTGCTGCTGCTGCTGCTGGGGGTCGGGGCCCTCCAGACAGAGGGAGCGGCCTGAGGGGCTGCTGCTTGACATGCTGCTGCTACTGTCCGGGCTCTTGATCTTGGGCACAGGATGCAGCGCCGGGGAGGTGGCCTGTGGGGGCGACAGGGTGCCATTCTCCGTCTTGATGTCCTGGATGCGCAGCAGCTGCGGGGCGCCCGGCTCCGACTGCTCCTTGGCCAGCAGGCCAGAGGCGCTGGGAGCCCGGCGGGGGTGGACGGCAGTCGAGTGGAGGGCAGCCCGAGACGGCCGTCCTCAGAAAAACGGCTCTTTTAGAATCCGACTCCTGGCATCCCTGGGTCATTGAGAGGGAACTGTCCCGCCTCCTGCTGCGGGGCTCGGGTTCGGATCTCTAGGGCTTGGATCCGGATATTCAGGACTTGTTATCTGAGCTTCCCGCCTTGTGCCCCTTGTTTTGTGTTTTTGCGCAGTCGGGCACCAGACTGTACTGCTCAATCCATGTTGTGCCCATTTTAACCTCCTTAGTGCCGGAGTTCGCGCCGGACAATGCCTGAGGGTTATGTATCAATGTAGTTCCACTCATGAGGTTTAATTAACTATTTGTTTAATATTACAGCTTTCGTTCCAATCTCGTTTGTCAGTCTAAAGGACGAGTGCGCAAAGAAGGGCAAACCCCTGCACCGGTGGGCCTCAGAAAAGGCTAACCCCCACAAATTTGCGCCCGCCACCTGGGGCTCATCAGCGACTCGGATACCCGAAGGAGTGGTCTTGACGAAAGGTTTGATATCGCTAAGGATGTACACTGCATGATGAGACCCTTGTCTCAGCAGGCTGAAGTGCTTTTCCGATTTTCCCGATTTGACCCTCCAGGTGGTGCCAGTCCCGACTGAGATCCCTTTGGCATTCGTCTTACAGTGACCATTTGGTCGATTCAGAGCTTGGCAGTTGGAGGCTGGAGACTTCTGTTTGGTAATGTCTTTAGATGCGACACTTCCTGATTTGTTTTGCCAAGTTTCTGGTTTGGTTTGGATTAATATATAAATTGCAATTTATATAGGCAGGCAATGTGGAGATTTTTCTCTAATTTTTGAATTCTTGAACGGTACAATTTGCGTTACGTACTACATTGTTATAATATTATATATACTGTAATATTTTTGGCATGCCTGTTTCAAGACCGCTCCGAAGGATGTGTTGCTTCCTTGGAGGTACCAATATGAATTTAGAACGAAATCAGCTGGCTCCCCCTGAGGGAACACCAAATAGGCATATATACTTTAAAAATGGTGAATAGTGTACTACGGAATAAATACACTAGGAAGGATCCTGATTTATGATGGCCAATAAATGGGTCATTCTATATTAGAAAGATTCAGTATGTGGAACAGTGTGTGTTTAAGAGCAAAAGTACACAAGATATGTTTGACTGTGTACGAATGTGGGTGAAAGAAGCGCATGAGAGAGTGAAGAGAGAACAAGCACCAGCAGACAAACAACAGCGCAGAAACATTTATGCAAAAGTGCTAGAGATGAAAAATAAACAAATTAAGGAAATAAAGGAGAAAGAGGATAGGGAGCGCCGTCTACAGGTAAATGGCCAATACCCTGTCCACCGCCCCTTTTATCCTCTACTTAATCAACCTCAGGATGTTTCAATTCTATTAGATCGATCTCCGCAACCATTTACTTTTCCCTCTGCCCCGCGAATGATTCTGGTGATGACAAATCTTCCCCAGGTCAGAAAGGGACTGAATTAGACCCTAAACGACACACTCGTTCAATTTTGCCCGCTGACCGTGCAGCCGCTCTTAGATCTGCTGCTCGTAAAGCAGCTCGTGGTGACACTTCTGCTCCGGACATTATAGCAGATGATCAGCAATGGCCGGAGTCAGAGCAGTTATATTTCACAGAGTCATTTACTGGAGAAATAATTGGGAGTGTTAGGAAACATTTCAACGAATGAGAGCCTGCTTCTTAGATTTGGGGGTCTCTAGTCAGCACAGGTAGGTACTTGTGACAAATAAGGACCCTTGCCTCTAGTCAGGGTAAGGGGGTACACTCCTAAAATAACCCCTGCTCACCCCCTTGATAGCTTGGCATGAGCAGACAGGCTTATCTCAGAGGCAGGGTGTATAGCATTTGTGAACACATACAGTAATCCAGCAACAACACTACAGATGGACACCACACCAGGTTTTATATCAAATATTAGTATTCTTTATATAGATTTAACACAAGACCATAAACGACAAAAACCCACAATACTGTACTCAAAAATGGTAGTTTTAGCTTAGTTCAGTTCAGTTCTTAAGATGCAACAATTTGCATCAATGTACCTTATGATGCGTTGAGCTTCCACAACAAGCAATGTTGCAGTGAGGGAAATGCGGCAAATTTCCGGTGCAAAGAAATAAAGACGTGATGGGAGAAGTCTAGATTCGATGCATCAGCTGTATCAGCGACACCCTTGTTCAGTGATGCGATGGCAAGAGCCTCGGCTGCGACACTCTTCTCAGACGTTGCGAGAGGCTTCTGAACAATACGACATCTACAGCGGCGACATCCAAGATGCGACGGCAGCAGCTTCGACGGCGGTACGCTTCTCCGGGAGATGCGAGCCACTATCCTCGATGTGGTGCAATACAACAGCTACAGCGCCGACATTCACGATGCGACGGCAGCAGCACTGACGGTGACATGCTTCTTCCTCATTGCAAGACACTTCTCTCGATGCGGTGCAATACGACAGCTACAGCGCTGACATTCACGATGCGACGGCAGCAGCAGCGACGGCGACACGCTTCCTCTTCGTTGCGAGACGCTTCTCTCGATGCGGTGCAAAACGACAGCTACAGCGCCGACATTCAAGATGCGATGGCAGCAGCAGTGACGGTGACACGCTTCTTCCTTGTTGAGTCGCGCTTCCAGCTCTTTGCGACACGCAGTCCCTCAGAAGGCCGCAAAACAGCAGCAGGCACTTCCAAAGAACTCTGGGGAGCTGGGGGTTGAAGTCTGTTGTCCCTGAGACTTCAGAAGGAGACAAGTTCTTTTCCAAGCCTTTGGAGATCCTTCACAAGTTGAAAATAAAGCACACAAAGTTCTTTGGCAACAACTGCAGGCCAATCCCCCAAGCAGCACTTTAGCTTAGGGATAGGCTCTCCTCAGTTTCTTCAGGTTCCTCTCCTCAGCAAAAGTTTCTTCTTGTAGTCCAAAAGTGATCTAATTTCTTGGAATCAGGGTCCCAATATTTATACCCCAAAATCCATTGTCCTCTGAGGCAGAGGGGCCTTTGCCCAGTCCAAACCAGTTCTGGAGCACTCTGTTTACATGACTCCTGCTTTCCTTTCACAGTGCAGGGCAGAAACAAAATCTACTACACTGACGACACTCAGCTGATGCTCTCCCTCACCAAGGACCTCATTACCGCCAAAGCCAACCTCCACGAAGGAATGAAGGCTGTCGCCAACTGGATGAAGACCAGCCGTCTGAAGCTGAACTCGGACAAGATGGAGGTCCTCATCCTCGGCTCAAACCCTTCAGCCTGGGATGACTCCTGGTGGCCGGCGGCACTGGGGGCTGCCCCGACACCCACCGACCACGCACGCAACTTGGGAATAAATAATAATAAATCCACATCTGCAAAGTGCACAATCACCCGCAAGGTTCTCTAGGAGCTGGGGGCCGTCGGGAAGATTAAGCAAGCTATTGCCCAGAGTCACATGGTGCTGGGCTAATCTGCCGCTGGTGCAGGGGATCGAACCGTGATCCCCAGATTCCGGAGTCAGCCGCCCTGGCCGCGGCGCCACATCCTCGACTCAACACTCTCAATGACCAAGCAGGTCAACGCCGTTACCTCCTCCTGCTTCAACACCCTTCGCATGCTCCATAAGATCTACAGATGGATCCTGACAGATACAAGTAAGACGGTCACCCAGGCTCTCCTCAGCCGCAGACTCGACTACGGAAACACCCTCCATGCGGGAGCCCTGACCAAGCTCATCAAACGACTACAATGCAACCAAAACGCCTCGGCATGACTGATCCTCAACATAACACGCCACGGCCACATCACCCCCCCCATCTGAGAAACCTGCACTGGCTCCCCGTCGACAAGAGGATATCTTTCAAGCTGCTCACCCACGCACACAAGGCACTCCACAAGACTTGCCCAGCCTACCTCAACAGACGGCTCTCCTTCTACATCCCCAACCGCCAGCTACGCTCCGCCGACCTCTCACTCGCCACCGCCCCACGCATCTGAAGAACAACCACCGGTAGGAGATCCTTCTCCCACCACGCCGCCAAGACATGGAATCGTTTCCCACTGAGCCTACATCAGACCCAAGACCTGCTGACCTTCAGGAGGATACTCAAGACCTGGCTGTTTGATCAGTAGCGTCCCCCCACCCCCAGTGCCTTGAGACCCTCGCGGGTATGTAATGCGCTTTACAAATGATTGATTGATTGATTGATTGAAATACCAAACGCCCCACAGGAGGTGGAGCCAGCATCGTGGAGGGATAGCACAGCCTTGGAGCACTTTGTTGACAGGATTTCTTCTCTTCTTTCACTGTGCAGGGCAGAGACATCAGCCGCACCCCAGGAGGTGGAGCCAACATTGTGGAAGGCAGGCACAGCCCTATTCAAGGTTCAGGTGCAATTCCTCCCTCCCATCTAGATGCAGATCTCTATATTCACCACTGGGCTGACTTATTCTGTCTTCTGGAATCCCCAGCCATGTCACTCATAAACTCCAGACAATGAATACACAACCTAGCAGAGGCAGGCTTGGAAGGTTAGACTTACTAAAAGTGGTATTTTCAAACACAGAATGTTAAAACCAACTTCACTAAAAGATGTATTTTATCATTCTGAATTTAGGCATACTAAACCCGAATTTCTATCATGTTATCCGAGTCAGTTAGGTTTATAAGATGTAATAATCTAACTGTCCATTCTGACCTATGGAGAACAGGTAGCCTTGCAATAGTGAAAACCAAAAATGGCTGTAATTCACTATTAGGACATGCCACACACACCAGGGCATGTCCTACCTTATACTTACAATGTACCCTGCACTTGGGCCTACCATAGGGGTGTCTGATATGAAGAAAAGGGAAGGTTTAGGGACTGGCAAGTGGGTGCACCTGCCCAGTCAGCATGACAGTACCGGACGGCACGCAGGCTCTGCAATGGCAGACCTTAGACACACTTTATAAGGCTGCTTCTGTGGGTGGCACAACCAGTGCTGCTGGCCCACCAGCAGCATTTGGTTTACAAGCCCTGGGCGCTCCTGGTGCATTGTACAAGGGTCTGACAGGTAAACCAAACCAGCCAATCATGGAACCACTGATTAATACATTCATTTAAGATAGGGATCACTTGCATTGTGGCACTGAACAGCAGTGGCACAGTGCCCAAAACATCTAACACCACCAAAACACATGAGGCAACAGCAAAAATGGAAGGGAGAGCCACGCCAATGGTGCCAGGTCTAACAAGTGTCCCCTCCAGCTGAAATGTGGAGAGAACTATCCTAACTCCTGGGAGTTCTCATCACTAAGGCAGGAAAATCTAGACAGACCATCAACATTGGCATGTTCTGTAGCAGGGCGGTGTTCCACCGAAAAGTTAATACCCTGTAGGGAAATGGACCACCTCAACAGCTTTGGATTCTCACCCCTCATCTGCATCGACCATCTGAATGGCCTGTGGTCTTTCTGAACACGGAAGTGAGTCCCAAACAGGTATGGTCTCAGCTTCTTCAGTGCCTAGACCACAGCAAATGCCTTATGTTCAACAGCACTCCACCTCTGTTCCCGTGAAAGTAACCTCCTACTGATGAAGGCTACAGGTTGATCTAGGCCCTCCTCATTCATCTGTGACAAAATAGCCCCCACACCATGCTCTGAAGCGTCTGTCTGAATGATAAACTCTCTGGAGAAGTTGGGTGCCAGGAGCACAGGCGCTGTGCACATGGCAGCTTTCAGGGCCTCAAAAGCTTTCTGACAGGTGTCAGTCCAAATCACTTTCTTGGCTACTTCCTGGAAGTCAGCTCTGTCAAGGGTGCAACAATGTTGCCATACCCCTTGACAAACCTCCTGTAGTACCCTGTGAGTCCTAAAAAGGCCCTCACCTCAGTCTGGCTTTTGGGGGGCTCCCGAGCAAGGATGGTTTCAATCTTGGGTTGTAGGGGCACCACCTGGCCGCTCCCAACTTGGTGTCCCAAGTACACCACAGAACCCTGCCCGATCTGGCACTTACTCCCCTTTATCATGAGGCCTGGCTTCTGCAGCGCCAACAACATTTCCCAGAGGTGGTGTAGATGTTCTTCCCAACTGGCGCTGAACACTGTGATGTCATCCAGGTATAAGGCACTTAACTCATCCAGTCTAACCAACACCTGGTTTACCAACCTCTAAAAGGTGGCAGGGGCATTCTTCATCCCAAAGGGCATAAACCGGTACTGCAAATGCCTATCTGGTGTGGAGAATGCTGACCTCTCCTTTGCAAAAAACACAGTTGATGGACAGAATGCAGAACAATGTCTTACATTCACCCCAGTACAAAGATCTGGGCCTAAATCCATCGTTTTTTTGCATTTTGCACTCCACACCACCCTAGGTCAGACAATGGCTATATGCAAATCAGCCTTTACTCTGTGCCTCATGGGAACAGTCCAGCCCGAACTACCAAGCCATGTCTTTCCTAGACCGGAATCAAGCATCCAAGGACCGGTTTCTGGCTATCAGCCTTCTTCAGCCTGGATAGCTTGACTCCAGTGATGTGGAGAGCCTGGGACTCACGTCTGAGCATACCCAGCCCACTCGTGGTGAAAATTGCAAAAAACACAGTTGATGGACAGAATGCAGAACAATGTCTTACATTCACCCCAGTACAAAGATCTGGGCCTAAATCCATTGTTTTTTTGCACTCCACACCACCTTAGGTCAGACAATGGCTATATGCAAATCAGCCTTGACCCTGTGCCTCATGGGAACAGTCCAGCCCGAACTACCAAGCCATTTCTTTCCTAGACCGGAATCAAGCATCCGGTGCCCCATCTGTCAGTACCTAGACGGCAAGTCAAACGTGCTGAGGTACCGTGCAGCCCCTAGCCGATCAATGAGCTCATCAGCTCTGGGGATGGGGTGCGCGTCAGTCTTTGTGACTGAATTGAGCACTCGGTAGTCCACACAGAATCGGAGTTCGGGTGTGGCACCCTGCGCAGCAGCCTTCGGGACTAAGACCACTGGGCTGGCCCAAGGACTGCTAGAGGACTCAATCACCCCTAGCACAAGCATCTTTGTGACCTCCTCTTTGATGCAAGCCCTCACCCTGTCAGTTACCATGTAAGTTTTGTGCTTCTCTATTAAGCTGTATCCTGTGTCCACATCATGGAGGTATCAATCTGTGACATCAGGAACCAGGGAGAACAGGTCCGAAAACTGTCCCAGCAACTGGCAGCAGTCATTCTGTTGCTCAGGGGTCAGGGTTGAAGAGAGGATAACACCATCCACTGACCCATCTTGCTCCGTTGCAGACAGGAGTTCAGGAAGAGGCTTAGTCTCCTCCTCCATTCCAGCATCTGTTGCTAGAAGCATGCCCACATCGGACCTCTACAAGTGGGGCTTAAGGCGGTTGACATGCAGGACCCTCAAGGGGTTCCTGTGAGACCACAAGTCCACCAAGTAGGTAACTGGACTTTTGCGCTCCACAACCTCAAATGGTCCACTTATCCTGGAGCGCGCAGGGCTCCACTGGGGCCATGACTCACACGTTCTGACCAGGATGGTTCCTGAAGGCCAGCATGTAGCTATATCCATCTGGGGAGGTTTCCTGGGACATTGCTCCCAGCCTTCCTTGACCAGACTCAGAGGTCCTCTGACCGGATGTCCATGGAGAAGTTCAAAGAGACTGAACCCTAGAGAATTCTGTGGTACCTCAGGATATACAAAGAGTAGGCATAGTAAGAGGACATCCCACTTATGCCTCATGGGTTCCTCAAGACCCATTATCATGCCTTTCAGGGTTCGGTTCAACGTTTCCACCAACCCATTTCCTTGGGGGTGGTAAGGAGTCGTAAACTTGTAAGTTACCCCGCACTCCTGCCACAGGGACTTCATATACTTAAAAATGAAGTTGGTCTCTCGGTTAGACACTACCTCGCAAGGGAATACCACTTGTGTGCAAATTCCTATAAGTGCTCATCCCACAACGGGGCCCGTCACTGTCCTCAGAGGTATGGCTTCCTGGGACTGGGTGGCATGGTCCACCAAGATCAGGATGAACCTGTTGCCCATGGATGTCTTGGTGTCCTGTGGCCCTACAATATCAATCCCCACCCGCTCAAAGGGGGTACTGATGGCTAGAGAGGAGCCTTCTGTTTCCTACCACTCTTTCCACTTGCCTTGCAAGTATGACATGTCCTGCAATGAGTGTCTGAACTCTTGCGAATTTGGGGCCAATGAAAGTGGGTGACAAGCCTCTCAAAGGTCTTGTGCTGCCTCAAATGTCCTGCCAATGGCACATCATGAGCCAGCCCCAGTAGGAAGGCTCTGAACTTCTGGGGGACCACCAGTAAACGGGGCTGACCCAGGTTCAGCAACCTTAGGCTCACTATACAGGAGACCACTCTCCCAGTAGTTCCAATGTGATCCAGACTGATCACCTGCTGTCTGGCTTATAGCCTGTCGCTACAAGCCCTCAAGAGAAGGGCATTCTCTCTGCTCCCATCAGAATTATTACCTGGAGGGGCCTCCTTCCTGCTGCCAATGGGTCGGCTCAGACAGGTCCCCCAGTTCAGCTACCTGTTCCCCGGTAGGCTCCAGGGCATCCCCTCAGGGTCTACCTCCTCCTGGGCCTTGGGATCTTCGGGCGGTTTCCCGCACCACCTGCCTCTTCTTTCTAAGGCAGGTTCCTGGGCCTCTCTCTCAGGCTCCAGGTCCTCTTGAGCACCCCTACTGACTGCCATTGACCGGGTGGTCACACACGTCCAGTCAGGCAGACCCACCATCTCCAAGTGAGTACTCTTCTCCACCTTTCCCCAAGGTGAGCTCTCTAAATCGTTCCTCAACAACCAGTCAACAGGCATGGCGGGCCTCACAGCTACCTGAAGAGTACCAGAGACCACCCCACTCAAAGGGAACCTGAGCCATTGGACAAAATGCATGAGGGACAATCTGCTCTTGAGACACCAGGTGACACCTGACAGCTGTCACATTGGCTCCTGTATCTCTAACAGCCTCCAGCTTATGGCCATTGATGGTCACCCACTGCCCATATTTCTTAGTTTTCCTGGGCAGTTGAGTCTCTGGGACCATCTCACAGTCTCCTAAAGAGACAAGGGACATTTCTGCGGGACCCCACCCATCTTGGACACCAATCTCCTCCCCAAAGGCTACACTTACCATCTGCCGGGGTGGAGCACCAGGGGGTGCTGTCTTTCCAATTAGGTGGTACCTGGGATCAATCGCCTTGTGACCCAGATCCCCACATTTGTAACATTTGTAACATTTCAGGGGCCCCTGTGGAACAGGACTACCTGCCGGGACCCCTTGCTTTCTCTAAGGGGAGGCTGGGAACCTTTTCTTGTTTTCCCTTGGGGACTACTTTGGGGCCCTTTATGGAACTCCTTTTGTTTACCCATGTCCCCCCACTCTTCTGCTGGGGACCCTGCCCACCTGTGGCTGAGTCTCCCATGTGACCCTTCTGGACCTGGGTGTTCACCCAGCGGTCTGTCTCCTCAGCAAGCTTCCTAGGGTTAGTTCGCTTGCTATCAATCAGGTGCTGGCGCAGCTCTGGAAAACAATTACTGGACAAGTGCTCCCATGCAATCAAATCAAAGAGACCTTGAAAATCATTAACTTTGCTGCCCTTCACTCAACCATCCAATGCGCTGCAAAAGAAAGTGATATATTCAACCCAGGTACTGTTCTCTACCTTCTTACAAAACATGCACCTCTGCCTATAGAGCTCAGGGTTCAAACCATACCTAGACATTAATGCATCCTTCATTGTAATTGTAATTGCATTTATATAGCGCTTACTACCCCTGACGAGGCGTCAAAGCACTTTTTCGGCGAGTAGCACGCTACTCCGGGACCCATAGAGGATTAGTGTTGAATTAGTATAGTGAAACATGCAAGTACATTTTAAGTGGTGGATAGGTTAGTCAGTTATTTGGATTTGGAATTATAGCAGAAGGATAGAGTAGGACGAAGGTTTGTATTTATATTTATATAGCGCTTGTTGATGCAAGCTATTCAGGTAGCCTATAAAGCATTAGTGGTGAATTAATTTGGTGAAATATGAAGTAATTTCAGTGGTGGATATTAGTCAGTTACTTGGAGTGAGAAGGATAGCAGAGAGATAAAAGGGGAAGAAAGATTTGCATTCATAAAGCACTTGTTACCCCTGATGAGTGTTGAAGCGCTTTTCTGGCGAGTAGCACGCCACTCCGGAACCCATAAAGGATTAGTGTTGAAAAATAGTATAGTATATTAGTATAGTTGAATATGGAATTTGAGAAGTGAACATGTTAGTCTGTTAATTTTGATTGAAAAGGATAGTGGAGGGATAAATGAGAAAAGGATTTCTTTTTTTTAGGTCTTAGCAGTAGGAGGAGGCTTTTGGATGAGTAAAAAGGAGTTTTGGAGGGGACGAGTCAGAGGGAAGAGTTTAGAAAGGTTTGTTTTAGGGGATCGGCAAAGTAAAAAGAGGTGTCAGATGATGCAGAGTGGATGTAGAGGGTGTATTGATAGATGTATAGGATGAGAGATAGGGTAGTGCATTGGAAGGAGTAGTAGAAAGAAGTTTGAGATGAGTCAGAAGGTTGGGCTAGAAAATATATTGAGCGAAGTATAGGCTGAGAAATAGGGTAGTGCATTGGAAATGCTAAATTAGAAGAAAGTGATAAATATATAGACCCATAAGAACATTGAAAGTATATAGATACATAAAGGAGGTAAATATATGCAGATTAAATATATTGATAGAGGCACAGGATGAGAACTAGGGTAGTGCATTGGATATGCTTTTTCAGGAGAAAAGTAACAGACACACAGATCCAAGTACATGGAAGGTACATAGATGCGCAATGGAAGTATGTACATGTAGACCAAAGATGATTTTTATTAATTTATTATTATTTTTCCCTTAACAACATACTATTATTTTACATGTTTGTACAAAGTAATACACAAAGATAGGTACATATCTATAGTGAAAACAAATGCGTAAATACAGAGGGATAAACTGTACATTTCTGTTTGTGTATAGTGCTTATGTGGGGAAGAGACAAATCTTGAGTAGTTTTCGGAATATAAGGTGGTTGTCGGTGGACCTTATGTTGGGGGTAAAGAGTTCCATAGTTTGGGTGCTTGAACAGAGAAGGATGTGCCGCCCATGGTTTTTTTCTTGTATGGTGAGATTTTGAGGCAAGATGCTCCTTTAGAGTGGGGGTTCCTTTGTTGAATGTGTGTGGTGATTTTATTCCTGATGAAGAGCGGACCCATTCCATGTATTGCTTTGTGGGTAATACAAAGCAGCTTGGACGTGGATCTTCTGGCAACCGGTAACCAATGCAGGGCTTTCAAGGCAGGGGAGATGTGGTCTCGCGGTTTCATATGCAAGAGTAGTCCAGCAGCCGAGTTCTGAATCCGTTGTAGTCTTTTCATGGTCGTTACTGGTGATCGTGGTAGAGGCTATTGGTGTAGTCGAGTTTGGATAGAAGAAGGGAGATGGTAGCTTGGACCTTGTGTGGAAATCCCAAATGAGGGAAAATTTGTTGCAGCATTTTTATAGTAGCAAAGCTTGATCTTGCTAGTTTATCCACTTGGGCATTCATCGACAGCTTGGAGTCCATGGTCATTCCGAGGTTTCATACGTCATTCGAAATTTTAGGCAGTGATCCCAGTTCATCAGGCAATGCGGCAAGCGGGTTGTAATATTTCCAATCACCACACATGAGTATTTCAGTTTTTAAAGCATTCAATTTGGGATGGCTCCAAGTCATCAACTGATCCACGGCTCTGAGACAGCTGAAAATTGGTGATTTTCCAATGTCTTTGAGGCATTCCAGTTGAAGGAGTATTTGCGTGTCATCTGCATAGTTATAGCACATGAGGTGAAATTTATTGATCAGTACTGGTAAGGACTTCATGTAGATGTTAAAAAGCATGGGCGAGATGATAGAACCTTGAGGGACCCCTGCTTTTGTGGATTATGGTTTGGATGAGAAAGGGGGTATGGATGGCATTAGTTCTGTTTCGAAGGTAGGACGCAATCCAGTCTAGAGCAGTTCCCTCTATGCCGGCTTCCTAAAGTCTTTATTTCAGAGTGTCATGGTCAACCGTGTCAAAGGCAGCTGAGAGGTCCAAGAGAAGTAGCGCAGCAACCCCGTTGCGGTCAACTGTATTCATTAGGTCATCCCAGATGGCAAGGAGGGCAGATTCATTCCCTTTTCCCGGACGGAATGCTGTTTGGAAGTCTGAAAATATGTCATTCTCTTCAATGAATTGTGACATATGGGTGAACAGTGCTTTTTCTATCAGTTTGCCCAGGAAAGGTCCACTTGTAATGGGTCTGTAGTTATCAGCGGTCAGCGGGTCCAAGTTTGTTTTCTTCAGTAAAGGGAGTATGTGTGACTTTTTGAGTACTTCTGGAAATATTCCAGTAGTTAAAGAATCGTTGATGATTCTTGTTACTGGAGGGGCAGCAGAGGTTGTTAAAAGAATTGTCTTGAAAGTTTGTGGTGGACACGCGTCAAAAGGGCTGACAGCAGGCCTGCTTGCTTTGACCAGGTCCATAAATTCATCGTGTGAGACAGTTGGAAGGAACAGAGAGGCTTGATCAGAACATTCTTGGATTGTTGTTTTGTACAAGTGTTAGTGCTGGTGCTTTGTTTCTGTTGTAAATATGAGTCCAACGTGTCTGCTTTTATCCGTGTAATGATTTGCCAGTTTGTCTGTGAAATCTTGAGTAACAGGATGAGTTCCTTCTAGGCCATTTGGTTTTATAGAATTCTTTATATGCACATTTAGTGTTTTGAATTCAGTCTGAATAGTACATTTTCTTAGCTTTTTTAATAGCCGACTTGTATACTCTGTTAATTTTCTGTAGGGGAAGTTTGTCTTGTTTGGCGTTTGTTTTGAGCCAGGTACGTTGCAGCTTTATAATTTGTTGTTTTATGTCTTTTATTTCTATGTTTCTCCAAGGCGCTTTTTTTTATTTTGTTCTGTTTTGTGGTTTTGAGTGGTATCAGAATCTTCCTGTAGCCACTCATAAAGATTTTGAACAGAATTTATAGCTTCCAGATTTGTACTGGATGTTAGTTGTGTTTCCAAGTGTTCCAAATTGAGTTTGTTCCACAGCCGATAGGTGGATGGATGTAAGGTATTTTTAGGTGAGTCGCTTAGCGCTGTTTTATGGTGGAAAGCAAGCAAGTGGTGGTCTGACCATGTGACTGGAGTTATAGTTTGCAAGGTAACTAGTTCAGTATTAGCAAAAATGACATCTAGGATATGTCCAGCGGTGTGGGTTGGATTGTGGACAATCTGATGCAGGCTCAATGCATCTAGGCCGGGGATTATTGTTTTTGGATGGGTCATATTGGGTTTATCAAACCAAATTTTAAGGTCACCCAGAACGCATAGGTTGGAGTGTGTTGTTATCAGGTTTGAGACTGTTTCTAGAAGTGCGTCTGGGAATGTTGCCTTGCTAGATGGAGGTCTGTAAAGGAGCAGGAAATTACAGGAGGAAGACGGTGTAGGATTGCATCTTGTTAAAAGAGCCTCACAAATCTTTATGGAGATGTCAATTTTAGTGATATGTATTGTTTGCCTGAATACAACAGCTAGACCGCCTCCTTTTTTGGCTATACGATTTTGGGTAATTATTTGATAGCCTTGAGGAACGGCTTCATGCTAGACTGGAGCAATATCCTCACCCAACCATGATTCGGTTATGAATAGTATGTCTGGTTTTGCGTCAGTGAGAAGGTCGTAGATGTGTTGTTTGTTTTTAGAGAGGGATCGAGCATTTATTAGTAGACAGTTTAGTGAGTGGCCTTTAGTGTTAGTGGGACTTTGTGTTGTAGAATAGTGATCAGTATTGTGTGGGTTTGTAGCAGGTGTGTTTTTAGTGCTGGTATTAGCTGTATTAGGATAGCAATTGTGTAGCTATTCTGTATCGTGTAAGGTCTTTGCACTCTATGTGCACAAGAGGGATGGTTACGATCACTCAGTTTTAATGCTGACATACGGTGATATGCAGCGTAGTTGTACAAATTTTTTTAGCTGTTCTTGATCCAATTGCTCGTGCGTTGCCTGGGTGCTTTTGCTCTGTGGCAGCGGCAGCTGTGTCCATACGTCAGAGTGAGGGGATAGTCTTGTTACATAAATTGCTTATGCAAGTAGCCCATGTAGTTGACGCCCTGTTAAATCATCAGACAAAAATGCAGCATTTAACTATTGCTCACTTGACAGGATATGAATTGACACTTTTGGCCCCTCATATCACCTTGAAAAGATGTTTGACTCTTAATCCGGCTATTCTATTGCATTTCCCAGCTACTCAGTCCCAGTCACAAGAGTACCATGATTGTATATTCCTTACTGAGGAACAGACAAAGGGTCATGTTGACCTGCAAGATACGCCCATTCCATGTGTTGATGGGGAATTGTGGGTTGATGGATCCTGTTTGAAACTACCAGATGGCACGACATCAGCTGCATATGCAATTACAACACTTCAGACGGTAGTTGAGACAGCTCGCATTCCACAGAAGTCAGCTCAGGCAGCTGAGTTGATAGCATTAACGAGGGCATGTGAGCTTAGCACTGACTAGTCTCTTAACATCTACACCGATAGCCGATATGCCTTTGGAGTGGCTCATGATTTTGGGCTACTCTGGAAGGAAAGAGACTTCCTTACATCACATGGGACACAAATAGTGCATGGAGAATTAGTGCATAATCGTCTTACTGCTTTGACATATCCTAAGAAAATAGCAATTGTTCAATGCATTGCACACAAGAAAGTAACTGATAAAATAGGAGAGGGCAATGCCTTTGCAGATCACACAGCCCGTGAAACTGCAATGCAGCGAAGCACTACATCTATGTACGTTGTGAAGTCACAGGCCGAACGTTGGCATGATGTCAGGCAAGAAGTGCTGTATATGCAGCAATCTGCCTACAAGTATGTGGTTGCCTTATGGTCTGCACTCACTAAGTAGTGTTCACCAATCACTGTACATGAGTCACAAATGCAAGTCCAGAATCCTCACCGCTGACCACCAATGTTAGATTTGGGGGTCTCTAGTTGGCACAAGTAGGTACTTGTGACAAATAGGGACTCTTGCCTCTAGTCAGGGTAAGGGGGTACACTCCTAAAATAACCCCTGCTCACCCCCTTGGTAGCTTGGCACAAGCAGACAGGCTTATCTCTGAGGTAGGGTGTAAAGCATTTGTGAACACATACAGAAATCCAGTGACAACACTACAGATGAACACCACACCAGGTTTTATATAAAAAATAAGTATTCTTTATATAGATTTAACACGAGACCATAAACGACAAAAACCCATAATACTGTACTTAAAAATGGTAGTTTTAGCTTAGTTCAGTTCAGTTCTTAAGATGCAACACTTTGCATCAATGTACCTTACGATGCGTTGAGCTTCCACAACAAGCAATGTTGCGGCGATGGAAATGCGGCAAGTTTCCAGTGCAAAGAAATAAAGACCTGTAGATCTTCCAGATGCGGCACGCTTCTCCAATGATGCGAGAAGTCTTGATTCAATGCGTCAGCTGCAGCCGCGACACCCTTATTCAGCAATGCGACGGCAACAGCCTCGGCTGCGACACTCTTCTCAGACGTTGCAAAAGGCTTCCGCATAATGCGACAACTACAGCGGGGACATCTAAGATGTGACGGCAGCAGCTCCGACGGCGGTGCGCTTCTCCGGGAGATGCGAGGTGCTTTCCTCGATGCGGTGCAATACGACAGCTACAGCGCCGACATTCACAATACGATGGCAGCAGCAGCGACGGCGAGACACTTCCTCTTCGTTGCGAGGCGCTTCTCTTGATGCGGTGCAAAACAACAGCTACAGCGCCGACATTCAAGATGCGATGGCAACAGCAGCGACGGTGACACGCTTCTTCCTCGTTGAGTCGTGCTTCCAGCTCCTTGCGACACGCAGTCCCTCAGAAGGCCAGAAAACAGCAGCAGGCACTTCCAAAGAACTCTGGGGAGCTGGGGGTTGAAGTCTGTTGTCCCTGAGACTTCAGCAGGAGGCAAGCTCTTTTCCAAGCCCTTGGAGATCCTTCACCAGTTGAAAATAAAGCACACAAAGTTCTTTCTCCTTTCTTTGGCAGTCAGGCAACCACTGCCGGCCAATCCCCCAAGCAGCACTTCAGCTTAGGGATAGTCTCTCCTCAGTTTCTTCAGGGTCCTCTCCTCAGCATAGGTTTCTTCTTGTAGTTTAAAAGTGATCTATTTTCTTGGGATCAGAGTCCTAATATTCATACCCGAAAATCCTTTGTCCTCTGAAGCAAAGGGGCCTTTGCCCAGTCCAAACCAGTTCTGGAGCACTCTGTTTACTTGACTCCTTCTTTCCTTTCCCAGTGCAGGGCAGAAACATCAGGCGCCCTACAGGAGGTGGAGCCAGCATTATGGAGGGAAAGCACAGCCTTGGAGCACTTTGTTGACAGGATTCCTTCTCTTCTTTCACTGTGCAGGGCAGAGACTTCAGCTGCACCCCAGGAGGTGGGGCTAGCATTGTGGAAGGCAGGCACAGCCCTATTTAAGGTTCAGGTGCAACTCCTCCCTCCCATCTAGATGCAGATATCTCTATTCACCACTGGGCTGACTCATTCTGTCTCCTGGAATCCCCAGCCCTGTCACTCACAAACGTCAGACAAGGAATACACAACCTAGCAGAGGCAGGCTTGGAAGGTTAGACAAGACAATACCTATTTTCTAAAAGTGGTATTTTCAAATACAGAATGTTAAAACCAACTTTACTAAAAGATGTATTTTATCATTCTGAGTTCAGGCATACTAAACTCGAATTTCTACCATGCTGTCTGAGTCAGTTAGGATTATAAAATGTAATAATCTGACTGCTCATTTTGGCCTATGGGGCTTGGCCTGCCAGAGCCCCTGATGTCAGTAGACCCTTCCAAGGTGGTACCCAGTCTGGAGCAGGTAAGCTGCCCCTCTCTACCCTGCCTCTGTCAGCCCAGGGCTGCAGAGGTCAGGGAGGCCAGTGGACCCCAAAGGGCCCCCTGTTCAGAGGAACCCCCTCATCAGCAGATATGGGGAACCAAGTCTAGTAGACCGAGCCAGGTGAAAATTCCTCAACCCTCTGAGTGATCCCTCTTACCCTTGTGTCGGAACCTCCCCCAGATGGACTGTGTTGGGCACAGGCAAACCTGGGACCCAGTGGCACCAGACCTGACCTGTCCCTCCAGTGATCCAACCAAGGGGACCCAGCCTCCAGCTGTAGGCGGACAGAGGTTGACCCTGAGAGCACAGTGCAACTCAGTCATGGAAAGAAAGGCATACATGGTGGATAGTGATTGGAGGAAGCTGAGCCCAACCTTAGTGGAGCCTCACTTCAGTACTCCATCCCAGCACCAGCCTTTTATTTTGCCAAAACACACCACAGGTAGAGATCCCCTATGGTGGAGACCCCCTGATACCCTTAGGGTGAGGGTTTGCTTAGTAGCCAATAAGACAGGGGGTAACCATGCTAGTGCAGGTACTTCCTTATATAGCCACTTAGTCAATATAGGCTTACCTGGACAAGGATAGCCTTATCTCCTTTCATTTGGGGGGGGGGGGGGGGTTGTGTAGGAAGGTTGATATCTGACTATATGGTTACCCCAACTTTTTGCCTAGTGTTTTGCTGGTTTTCGACTTAGTTGGCCTGGGATCCTGCTATTGAGGGCCCCAGGCTATCTGCTCTCACTATAAAATGGACTTCATGTACTTTAGGTACATACCAGATTGGGTATTGTGTCACCTTTGTGAGCCCCTGTATAGTGTACCATAGGTACCCAGGGCATAGGCGCATCCAAGGCCTACCAGGGGCTACAGCATGTATTATGCCACCCCTGGCTTGCCCTCCACACTAACACCACAGGCTGTTCACCCAGCTTGGGTAAGGTGGTGTAATCACCCCTTACTTAGATATAGAATATCTATGTCTACCTTATATATAGACACATAGTAACCTATAAGTCACTCCTATGGCAGGCCTTATCGATCCTGGAGGCAGAGTGCTTGGTTTTATGTGAGGTTACGTGAGGTTATTTAGCAGTTTTTCTCACAACCATTGAAAGCGCATGGATGTTGGCGATCTGTTTTTTCACTGCAAAGGTATTTGAGGCTTTACCTCTTATCACTTCATCGATACTAGCTTGACACTTTTACACCACTGCAAGCATTGGTGGCTTCAGCTAGAGATCCTGGGTAAATCTCTGTAGAATGAAAGAGCTCCCTGTGCCAATTACCCAGTACTGGCTCCCACTTCATTCACCCTAAAACCCACGCCATCCGGCCTCAGACACTGTAGACAGGCGGTGTCTGCCAGCCACGCACTCGGATCTGAACCCTTGTACTGGACCTAACATAGTATATTATGAGAGCATGAAACCAACACCATCACTGCCAAATATGCTGTTAGGTGAGGGAAGGAGACGGGATGACCACAACTATGATGGCTTTGGTTTTAAGTGCATTCCACGTAAGGGCTATTTTGCAGGTATGTGGGCGGATGGGTGGCATGTCAGTGGCTTTGCATCTGTGTCTCTGTGAGAGGTGAATGTGTCTGTATGGCAAATCAATGAGAAAAGTGCAAATTTGTGAGACACAACATTTCTTGATTCTGAACATGCATTCAAGAATGAGTGATGATAAAAATCTTAGAATACAATATGAATTATTATTGAATAATAGGGCAAATGTAGTTAGGATTGAGAAATGGTGTAAATTGGTAGATATAAGGCTCCGAATTCTTCACACATTGTGGGCATTCTTGGATCAATTGTCACCCTCCTGCATTATATCAGCACAGAAGTCTTGCGCTGATATAACATTGGTCATTCCTGCTATTTTAGATCATTATCACAACTTCTGCTATTGGAGCCCTCGGCTTGTAACATTGTTATAACTTGTAACACCCACCCATGTATTCACACATTCAGCCACCATCCATTCATTAACTCAAATACTCAATGTGACATTCAAGTCGGTATCTCCCATTCATTCTTCCACCCATACATTCATGCTGTCACTCAATTATCCATGCACTTACTCATCAATCTGCTGACTCCTTCCCACATTCACCGTCCTCACCCATCCTTACTTCTACCAGAAAATGGCCGCTGAAGGGGAGCCCTAGTGAGGAGCTCCGGGGCTAGGGATCTCCAAGTCTGGATTATATCCCTGAATAACCCCTAATCTCGACCCAGGACCAAGCGGAACCATTACTTGATGATTTGAGCTAACTGATAGCAAAAACGATCATAGAAGACGCAAGACGCTGGAGAGAATCCGGTACCTGGTCAGTGGACAAGGCTGACTCCCCTCCACGGACTCCTCGGACGACGGACCCTCATGATGCGGACCACCAGCTGCACCCACAACGGACATTCCCTCGGATGTGAGCGGGCCTGAGGACTCTGAAGAATAATCGGCGGCGGCTCCGGTGCCTGTGAACTCAGACTGACCATCGCGGAAGGCGGAGCTGGGAGACCTCGGTGACGGACAGGAAAGGTAGGATCGTCCGCATCCCCAGCGCGACCCCACCAGCTGGTAACTCCTCGAGATCACAACTCCCCGAGTTACAGGCATAGGGAAAAAACGGGGGTTACTGCAACAGAGGAGGAACGAGAAGCGGCTCGCCTGTCCTTAAAATGACTACCATACTCACGCTACCTAATTTTACCCGCCAATCACCATCCAGGAGACAGACATTGAAATAGGACTGGCGGCTTGAGCCAGGGAAGGAAGACATCCCTGACCATAACGAACCGTCAAACAAAAGGGTCCAACTAATCCAATAATCGAAATTGAAATAGGACTGGCGCCTTGAGCAAGAGAAAGGAGACTTCCCAGAACCCACCCAATCGTTAAAGAAAACTAATTAAAGGACAAAACAAGTTTAGGAGTGGAAAGAGAGAAAAGACTAAGGGAAGTAAAAAGGGACTAACCAACTTAAAGAAGAAAAGTGGAAAGAAAGAAAGGACCAAGGAAAGTAAAAAGGGACTAAACAACTTCTAGAGAAAAGTAAGCAAATCCTCCCCCTCTCAGGAAATCATCAGGGATAGACTCGGCTGGCATCTTGCACTGGTTACCTATCTCCTGACTACTAGCTCTCACAACTAGGGATAGTCAATTAATTAATTAATTACTATTGATGGCACCATAATAATTACAAAGTACTGATTAGAACAAAGTAACATAACTAATAAAGGATTAATTAACCAGAAGACCCAATATATAACAGTAGTTTGGAAGTCACTTTCACCTTCTATATCCTCCACGTCGACAAAGGTATAATAATAAGAGCAAACTATACCACAAGGGAAACTAGACCTCCACCTTGAAACCATAGTACTGAGTTACTTCCACGTCTACAAAGGCTTAATATTAAGAGCAAACTATACCACAAGGGAATCTATACCTCCACCTCGAAACCATAGTACTGAGTTACTTGATTACTATATCCTCCAGGATACACTAGCTGGGATCTAATCAGTACAAAACAGTCAATAGGCCTCTGCAGACCCTCAATGCGAAGCGGAAATGGATGGAAGACACCAAGGATCGACTGGGTCCAATGCAAAGAGCATAGAATACCCTTCAACTCTATCCAAAAATGCTGCCAAAAAATTCAAACACAATACTTTGAGAAAAAATCCGGACATGCTGTTCTCTGACCCATATTTTGACAGAGTCAAAGGCATCAAGATGAACGACCTTATATTCTACACAGACAAAACAGCGAAATGGCGCAACGCCCTTACAAAAATGCTGTTCACTAAAACTATAAAAAACATACCATATGGCACAAAGATAATGACCTCATTAACTAAAAGAAGTAAGACAGAATTATGCATTACTATGTATAAAACGGGAATAGTGCTGATTCAAGCAACCAACAGAGAACTCGAGAAATTTGAGATAACTTTCCAAAACTTAAAGGAATACATAGAAGGACCAAACTTCCAACAAAACTTGACACTACCAGATGTCACACTTGAAAACAACGACTCCAATACTAGAGACACCAATCAATCGGACGGCCAGATCAACCAAACCGTTAACACCGGAGATTTAACCGAAAACGCGATGGTAACACCAGTGACTGAGATAGAAAGGATAGTGATGTCCACTAACCTTGGAAACAAAGAGAAGAACCAAGTCCCAAGGAAAGAGCCGTTGCCGCTAACGCACAACTCCACCGCGCTTGAAGAGTGTACCCCAGCTCCAAGCGAGTCCCTCTCTGAAGTTAACGAAATGAGCAAGGTAGATGATATCGACCTTCCCTATCCTCCCTCGAATGCGAGACCGGAGTCCTACAGATCCCTATCCACAAAAACACCCCTTACATCCCATAACATAAGAATGAATGGAGACACCTCGAATAGAGACAGAAATCACAACCAAACTAAAGATACTAAGAAAAGATTTGTGGTAATGAGATCAGATCATTCGCGGAGAAGAGCAAACTGCAATACTCATCCAGCCAGGTCTATCTCACACAAGAATTCATCCAGAACACAGAAAGAAGTCAAGGAGCTCCAGAAACTCGTAGGTAACCTGGCACAAAACACGTTTGAAAGTCTCACAGACAATTGGAAAAATCTGGGAGATGGCGATAAGCACGCACACCAAGGTCTCACACATCCAGAATCTGGTACTCAGACCCAACAGACCTAATAGGACCAAGCCCCTGTCAAACGAAGAAGCTCTGGCCTTACTCAGATCTTACGAACAACCTGCCCGTAGTAGGGAGGAGAATATCAAAACAGTACCTATTGACTCTAGTAGAACGTCCAGAAAGAATGACAGGAAAGCAATTCACCAAAATCTACAACATATTCAGCTAACTGCATCCGAATCGGATAATGGAAAACTCGTTAAATCACAGAAACCCCTGAATTGCCTTCTACTTAACTGTCGTTCGGCAACTAAACATGCAGCAGACATAGCTGCCCTCATCATTAATAAGGAAATTGACCTGGCCATCCTCACGGAAACATGGCTCAATGAATCATCATCTCCTACCATGGATCTCTTAATACCTCCACAATATAACATCGTCAGGCTAGACAGACCAAGGAATGTGGGAGGAGGCATAGCTTGCATTCACCGTTCAGAGATCGAGGTCTGCCAATTCCAATCTGACCCCCTAGAATCCTGTGAATACCTTGGAATTAATGTGAGAACACCAAAGAATCAAAGCTGCAAACTGCATGCATTCTACCACCCACCAGGAGAGAACGCAAAGTTCACAGAACAACTGATGGAGATCATAACGACCAACTCTAACTCGGACGTCAATAACATATTCCTAGGCGACTTTAACCTCCATTGGAATGACGGCGATGATAAATTGGTCAACTCGCTTAAAGACTTCCTCAGTGAGCTAAAACTTATACAAGCATGCAACCAACCCACTCACTCACAAGGAGCGACCTTAGACTGGATTATCTCAAGAAAGGATGAGGCATCAATCCTCGCTATAGACCCATGTGATTGGTCTGACCATCACGTCATAACATTCACGATACCTACAATGAAAAAGGGCAGGACCGTGCAACCACGCAAGCTCAAGAAACTGATCCGAGACACAAAAGAGGCTAATACTGAACTACTGGCTGAAAGGTGTGAGAAAGACCTGAAGCCACCCAACAATAAGCAAAATGTCAATGAGCTGACGGATCACTACATAACCTCGATCGGTAATATCGTCAATGACACCATGCCCCAAAAACTGAAAAAAGTATCAGAGAAACCAAAAAATCCTTGGTTTAATGAATCATTGAACGAGGACAGGCGCAAACTGAGAATGGCCGAAAGGAGATGGAGACAACATCCCTCCTCCCCTGAGCTGAAAGCACTCAGAAAAACAAGAAAAGAATACAACAAAAAAATAATCAACTCCAAAAAAGAATTTATCAGAGCTGAATTGGACAGTGCCATAAACAGACCACGAAAACTCTTCGAGATTTTAAAACAACAGTCAAATAAACTAGCCAAAACGGTTCAAGAGAATACAAAAACTCCCATAAGCTGCGAGGAATTCTCCTCATTTTTCACGGAAAAATCCAAATTGCTTGAAGTTGAACTCACAATTGCAGCAACTAACCTTATGACCCTTCCTCCACCTAAAAATGAGGCCAATGTCTCAACAGAGGGTCTCCAAACAAAAAATAAGGCAAAATGGGACACATTTGAATTATACGACCAGGGAAAGATCGCCAAAACGCTGGCGGAACTTAGACCGAACAACCACTATCAAGACCCTCTACCGGGAAAGTGTGTAAGAGAAATCAGCCACACTCTAGTTCCGATCTGGACCGAGATAATAAATGCCTCACTTGCACAAGGAACCCTCCCTGACTGCCTAAAAACAGGGCAGGTGATGCCCATCCTCAAAAAACCGACAGCTGATGCAACAGACCCGAACAACTATCGACCAGTGACCAACATCCCTCTACTGGCCAAACTCATTGAGAAATGCGTGCAGGGCCAACTAAGTCAACACATCGCTAAATTCTCGCTACTGGACGATTGCCAATCAGGATTCAGAACAGGGCACAGTACTGAAACGGCGATCCTGCATATTGTCGATGACGCCCTACAAGCCCTAGACCGAAATCAAACATGCCTACTGATCCTCCTAGACCTGTCATCAGCATTTGACACGGTAAAGCACAAAGTGCTAATGACCAGGCTACAAGACAGGATGGGTTTGTTTGGAAACGTGCTGAAATGGTTCAATTCTTTCCTACAGAACAGGACTCAGCGATTCCTGGTTAACCAAGCAATCTCTTCCCCGAGCCCCAATGCAATCGGGGTCCCACAAGGCTCAACGTTATCCCCAGATCTATTCAACTTGTATGTAGAACCTCTCACGGAGATCCTTCAAAAATCACAGATATCCTATCATATGTATGCAGACGACACGCAACTATACATAAAGATCGCCTCCCTTGAGGACATTGACCTAATGAACAAGACACTAAAGAGAGCTTTGCGATGGTTAACAATGAACCATCTGAAACTAAACGCCCAGAAAACAGAATTCCTGCTAATTTCACCGACAAGGAGCCAATCTGAAGTTAAAGAGTGGACTAAATTGGTAACGGCGCTAAACTGCACCCCGACCCTAGTTAACTCAGCCAAATCACTAGGAATTACACTAGATGAAAACCTCGACATGAAAAACCATATTAACTCAATGGCCAAGAGCGCCCGCTTCCACTTGAATTACTTAAGAAAACTGAAACCCTTTATCTCTGAGACAGATCTAAAACTGGCTATCCAATCACTAGTTATCTCGAGGATCGAATACGGCTGCACCACATTAGCGGGCCTACCGAAAACATCCACAGCACCACTAAAAGCCTGCCTCAACGCAGCGGCTAGACTCATTACGGGAACGAAGAAATTCGATCACATATCTCCTCACCTGAAAGCACTAAACTGGCTACCTTACGAGGCTAGAATTCAAATGAAGATGGCCTGTATTACACATAAAGCGGTTCACTACAACACGCCTAGATACCTAGCCAAGAAACTTAAGCTATCAGGAGGTAACAGAACAACTAGAAGCGCAAAAGAGTTGCTATTACGACCAGCCTTTTTCCACAAGATAAAGACCTACAACCGAGCATTCTCCGGAGCTGCCCCCAGAATCTGGAACTCACTCCCTCCAAACATCAGGAAGATTCAAAATACAGTAACATTCAAACGAGAACTGAAGAGCCACTTGATGAGTAAATACCCTACATAGAGAAACCTACGGATTACTGGGATGATCTTTACGCTAACAGAGGGTTGTCCTCTTCATGGAAAATTGGAAGATCATTATCTGATAATTAACTGATGCCGTGTTCAAGCTGGGACTTGACACATTACTGCTACCTCATATACGTGTGAACTTATAACTATATCTCACAGTCATACTATATAACTTCTAACTCACTTTATTTATTTATCCATATTATCCTTGATATGCACTGGAATGCCTTATAACCCTACCTCACCGAGCTTGGTTTGTTACCATGACACAAGCCAAGCCTTGCTCACCATATAATGCTAATTGCACAGATATTATGAATATATATATCTAATCACGTCCATACAGTATATTGCCTTCTACCTCATATCTCTTTTGTTGTTAGTACTGCTATTATAATGTCTATATGTAATTCTTTCCTTGTTAAGCGCTCTGATACCCACGGGTCTTGTCCGCGCTATACAAAACACTATAAATAAATAAATAAATAAATAAATAAATAAAGACCAGTTGTCTTCTCCACTGCGGCTCTACAGGAGAAAGAGACAGCATGAGCATCAATGAATCAGTGATCCAGAGAAACGCAAAGGAAAATAATTCGAGGAACCAGGAAACAACAGTGAATCAGGAAGTGCGACAGGCACAATAAATACAGAAATTAGGTATCAGGAGGACAGCGGGAAGTGCAGGGTAGGGAAACACAGACATGTTTATTAGCTATTTATAAGAAGAAAACAACTGCAATAAACATTTCACCTTCATGTCTATTTCCTGAAGCCTTTGTTTAAAGTCAGAATTACTCAAGGTTGTGTACAGGAACAGCTCCTCGTAGTCTGCTGTATGTTTGCAGTGTCACACTGGTTAGTCTCAGCCCCAGCCCTATAGGCCTGTAAAGACGTGGCAGCTGCCAAGAGTCCTCATGCAATGTGCGCTCCTACAGCTGGTGCTGGCTGTATAGTCGACAGCAAACTGCGTGTTGGGATTTTTGAAAACATACATACATACCTTCATACATACAATGTTAAACGTGAAACTACATGTCCCAGAATGCAATGTAGTTTTTGTAGAAAAAAATAAATGTTTTGGATGGGGGCGTCACATGTGACTTTGGGTCATTTGCCAGTACTGTAATGGCGCCATTCTGTCAGGAAGTAATCCTATAGCTGAATGCCACTGGAGTAACTCCGCACTTCTAAACACGTGGGCCTGAAGCCATTAATCTTGTGTGCGTTATGCAAGCCCAAGCATGTCAGATTATGTTTTGTTGTGGTACTTGCATATGTGTAGACGAGACTAGTCACTGGCGTTACATCTCAGGCCCGGCATCACCGTCCTCCGTGCAGCGGAGCACTACATCATGAAGTGCAGCACAGAGCTGCACGGTGTGCGGGTAATAGGGCAGTGCCAGATTTAGTAGGAGTTGCTTTCGATGGCACGTGACTGCTCTGCTGGACCCTAAGCCTTGCGCTGCTGCACATAGTCGAGTCTGCTGTGTCTAGCCTCGGAATTATGCTGGAGTACACCCTCCAGTGCAAGGTCGTAGGTGCGGTCATACATGTGAAGCAATGCAGGGCACTACAGCTTACATGTTACTGACGATTCGCGGTTTGACCATTTCCTTGCGTCTGGCTCTAGTTGGTGTAAATTGTGGCAAAGCCGGTCACAATCATTAGTAGATCTGGCGTTGTGCCCAAACCTAAGCTTCCGTATGGCTCGCCTAGCCATGCCCACCCCTAAAGTTTTGGGCACAGTGCGGGGGTCAACATTCAGCATAAAATAGCTTTTGTATATGAACGTTGATGCATCGCTGCAGTTTGTACGTGACTGCCACCCGACCATATGAAAAAAGACAAACAAGCAGAACGGAAAGCGTTCGCTTTCACTTCCGATTGAAAAAAAAAGCCAGCGAGTGCTGCGCGCGCCACGGCCTACTGGTGTCAATTACGCGCACCAAGCGCGTAATAGACACCAATAGGCCATGGGCGGAGCAATGCGCTCGCCTGTGGCTTATTGCGTGCAGTCTTTCATTAAAAGACGCACGCAAAGGCCAATCGGGTGTCACCTAAGAAAAAGCACACGCACAAGCGTGTGTGATTCCTAGGTGAGCCTGAAAACCCCGTTGTTCACTCACTAAATGCCTCACGCTGCGTGAGTAATGCTACGCAGTGCAACGCTAGGCGCGAGACCTAAAAACAAATACTAATTATTTTCCTTAAGCAATAAAGACCGCACATTAAAATACTAAAAGAAATATAGTGAACAATTTGATTATTTTAACCTCCTCAGCATTATTTGACTCATGATTACGACCTGAATGCTTTCTGGAAAGGAACCGCCTCATGGGGTTCAAAATCACATCTTTTCCAACAATAGGATTCAAATGATAAACTTGAATTTCAATTCAATTTATTGATTTAGGCCTTTTTGGAGATCAACAATTTTAAATATATACAACATCCATACACTTTTGCGAAATTGTCACCTAAACTTTAATTCAATCCACCTTCTAATTAAACACTTCCCATTCCAGCAAGCATCACAGGACCACTTGTTGTTATCTTCCCAATTAGTGAGGATTTTTCGACTGGAATGAACAATAATTATGTTTTGAATTTTACCTCCGAAAGCAAAAACATGCCATTTCTGAATCATGGTGCACAATAAAATGTAGGAACATAAGGGCATCTTTAGGTATACCATTCTATAAGGTTTGACCAGCCTTGAAACTAGGGGTGGGCAGAAAACTACGCTCTGACAGCGTAGTGGATGAAACCAGCCACCCCTGCTCACCAGCCAAGTCCCTGCTTCTGAAAGCAGCCAGGCCGGGGAGAGCCTGCCCGGCCCCAGTGGACACTCGTCCCCAGCGCCCAGACCCTCTGATGGCTTGCAGGACGGGGTTCACGCACCCCAGGGCCTGCCGGACGTAGCTCAAGCCCCAGGCCCGGTCCCAGCTTCCGAGCCCAAGCCAGGCCGGGGAGAGCCTCCCCGGGCCCCGGTGCACCCCCTTCCCTAGCGCCCGGACCCTCTCTTGGCTTGCAGAGGGGAAAGGTGCGACCAGATGGCCGGGACCGAAAGGACTCCCAGCTGCTCCCTTTGCCTTTCGCTGGGCAGGGCTCGGGGGGCTTCACTTCCCGGGGGCTCGGGGACCACGGCTGGGCCCCAGGCACGGGGAGGACCACCGGAGCTCTCGGGCCCAGACGCCCGGGGGAGGACTGCCCGGGACCCATGGAGCTCATCCTGGGCACCTTGCCATGCCGTTGGCCTGGAGGAGGGAGCCCCGGATGCCCGGGGGAGGACTGCCTAGGACCCATGGAGCCGGTCCTGGGCACTTTGACATACTGTTGGCCCGGAGGATGGAGCCCCGGACGCCAGGGGGAGGACTGCCCGGGAACCATGGAGCCCATCCTGGGCACTTTGACATGCTGTTGGCCTGGAGGAGGGAGCCCCGGACGCCTGGGGGAGGACTGCCCAGGAACCGTGGAGCCCATCATAGGCACTTTGCCATGCCGTTGGCCTGGAGGAGGGAGCCCCGGATGCCTAGGGAGGTGTTGCCCAGGCATAGCCCATCTGGTCCCTGGCAGAGAACCGCCAGCCCGGGAGGAGTGTCCGGGCATACCCTGTCCCTAGTAATCCGGAGGAAGGCTACCCCTCTTTCTTGGAATCAGTGCGCACCGAGTGACGGAGGGGACCCAAGGCGCGCAGGCGCCCGGCCTCCTGGAGCCCTCGCTGGGACCTTGGAGGCGAATGGCACTTCATCCGGACTTCCAGGGAAGCCCGGCCATCTGGTCGCCCCATTGGAAAGCATTGCATGCGACCAGATGGCCAAGGGGGAAAAGGTGCGACCAGATGGCCGAACCGAAAGGACTCCCTGCTGCCCACACCGAGCCTTCACGGTAGGGCTCCTGCCTGTCCATACAGGGCAGGGCTCGGGGACCGCGGCTGGGCCTCAGGCACGGGGTGGACCACTGGAGCTTTCGGGCCCGGACGCCCGGGGGAGGACTGCCTGGGACTCATGGAGCCCGTCCTGGGCACTTTGCCATGCTGTTAGCCCGGAGGTGGGAGTCCCGGACGACCGGGGGAGGACAGCCCGGGACCTGTGGAGCCCGTCCTGGGCACTTTGCCATGCTGTTGGCCCGGAGGTGGGAGTCCCGGACGCCCGGGGGAGGACAGCCCGGGACCTGTGGAGCCCGTCCTGGGCACTTTGCCATGCTGTTGGCCTGGAGAATGGGAGCCCCGGACACCCAGGAGAGGACTGCCCGGGACCCGTGGAGCCCGTCCTGGGCACTTTGCCATGCCGTTGGCCTGGAGAAGGGAACCCCGGACGCCAGGGGGGGGGACTGCCCGGGACCCGTGGAGCCTGTCCTGGGCACTCTGCCATACCGTGGGCCGGAGGAGGGAGCCCTGGATGCCTAAGGTAGTGTTGCCCGGGCATAGCCCATCTGGTCCCCGGAAGAGAACCGCCAGCCTGGGAGGGGTGTCCGGACATACCCTGCCCCTAGTAATCCTGAGGAAGGCTACCCCTCTTTCTTGGAACCTGCGCGCACAGAGTGACGGAGGTGACCCAGGCCGCGGAGGCGCCCGACCTCCTGGAGCCCTCGCTGGGATCGGGGAGGCAAATGGCACCTCATCGAGACTTCCAGGGAAGACCGGCCATCTGGTCGCCCCATTGGAAAGCATTGCATGCGACCAGATGGCCAAGGGGAAAAGGTGCGACCAGATGGCCGAACCGAAAGGACTCCCTGCTGCCCACACCGAGCCTTCACGGTAGGGCTCCTGCCTGTCCACACAGGGCAGGGCTCGGGGACCGCGGCTAGGCCTCAGGCACGGGGTGGACCACTGGAGCTCTCGGACCCGGACGCCCGGGGAAGGACTGCCTGGGACTCATGGAGCCCGTCCTGGGCACTTTGCCATGCTGTTAGCCCGGAGGTGGGAGTCCCGGACGCCCGGGGGAGGACAGCCCGGGACCTGTGGAGCCCGTCCTGGGCACTTTGCCATGCTGTTGGCCTGGAGAATGGGAGCCCCGGACACCCAGGAGAGGACTGCCCGGGACCAGTGGAGCCCGTCCTGGGCACTTTGCCATGCCGTTGGCCTGGAGAAGGGAACCCCGGATGCCAGGGGGGCGGGGACTGCCCGGGACCCGTGGAGCCTGTCCTGGGCACTCTGCCATACCGTGGGCCGGAGGAGGGAGCCCTGGATGCCTAAGGTAGTGTTGCCCGGGCATAGCCCATCTGGTCCCCGGAAGAGAACCGCAAGCCTGGGAGGGGTGTCCGGACACACCCTGCCCCTAGTAATCCTGAGGAAGGCTACCCCTCTTTCTTGGAACCTGCGCGCACAGAGTGACGGAGGTGACCCAGGCCGCGGAGGCGCCCGACGTCCTGGAGCCCTCGCTGGGATCGGGGAGGCAAATGGCACCTCATCGAGACTTCCAGGGAAGACCGGCCATCTGGTCGCCCCATTGGAAAGCATTGCATGCGACCAGATGGCCAAGGGGGGAAAAGGTGCGACCAGATGGCCGAACCGAAAGGACTCCCTGCTGCCCACACCGAGCCTTCATGGTAGGGCTCCTGCCTGTCCACACAGGGCAGGGCTCGGGGACCGCGGCTGAGCCTCAGGCATGGGGTGGACCACTGGAGCTCTCGGGCCCGGACGCCCGGGAGAGGATTGCCCGGGACTCATGGAGCCCGTCCTGGGCACTTTGCCATGCCGTTGGCCCTGAGGTGGGAGTCCCGGACACCCGGGGGAGGACAGCCCGGGACCTGTGGAGCCCGTCCTGGGCACTTTGCCATGCCGTTGGCCTGGAGAAGGGAACCCGGTAGCCGGGGGGGGTCTGCCCGGGACCCGTGGAGCCTGTCCTGGGCACTTTGCCATGCCGTGTGCCGGAGGAGGGAGCCCCGGATGCCTAAGGTAGTGTTGCCCGGGCATAGCCCATCTGGTCCCCGGAAGAGAACCACCAGCCTGGGAGGGGTGTCCGGACATACCCTGCCCCATGTAATCCAGAGGAAGGCTATCCCTCTTTCTTGGAACCTGCACGCACAGAGTGACGGAGGTGATTCAGGTCGCGGAGGCGCCCGACCTCCTGGAGCCCTCGCTGGGATCAGGGAGGCAAATGGCACCTCATCGAGACTTCCAGGGAAGAACGTCCATCTGGTCGCCCCATTGAAAAGCATTGCATGCGACCAGATGGCCGAGGGGGAAAAGGTGCGACCAGATGGCCGGGACCGAAAGGACTCCCAGCTGCCCACCAGAGCCTTCACGGGAGGGCTCCCGCCTGCCCTTTTAGGGCTCCGAGGCGGCAGGGCTCCGGGGCAGCAGGGCTACGGGGTTGCAGGGTTCGGGGGCTCCAGGGCTCTGGGGCTGCAGGGCTCCGGGGCTGCAGGGCTCCGGAGCTCCAGGACTCAGGGCTCCGGAGCTGCAGGGCTCGGGGGCTCCAGGGCTGCAGGGCCCCGGAGCTCTGCAGGGCTCTGGGGCTGCAGGGCTCCGGGGTTGCGGGGCTCCGGGTCTGCGGGGCTCCAGTGCTCCGGGGCTCCAGGGCTCAGGGGCTCCAGGGCTCAGGGGCTGCAGGGCTCGGGCTGCAAGGCTACGGTGTTGCAGGGCTCGGGGGCTCCAGGGTTCCGGGGCTACGGGGCTGCAGGGCTCAGGGGGGCTCTGAAACCCCAAGCCGGGCCTCAGGCACTGGGAGGACCACCGGACCTCTCGGGCCCGGGGAAGGACTGCCCGTGACCCACGGCCTGCCGGGTGGAGATCAAGCCCCGGGCCGGGTCCTGCTTCCGAACCCTAGCCTCCCTGGGCCCCGGTGAACACCCGGACCCACGGCTGGCTTGCAGGAAAGGGGAATCTCCAGCACCCCATGGCCTTCCGGACAGAGCTCAAGCCCCGGGCCCGGTCCCTGCTTCCGAACCCTAGCCAGGCCGGGGAGAGCCTCCCTGGGCCCCGATGAAGGCCCAGGACCTCAGCTGCCTTGCAGGATGGAGCTCGCGCCCCAGGCCTAGGACCAGCTTCTGAACCCTATCCT